>NC_073692.1:368119351-368394351 GCF_029784155.1 Uranotaenia lowii | reverse complement strand
CTAGATCACCATCCTCTTTTTTATTATTATTATTTTTTTTTTATTTCTGGAAGATATTAAATAATTTCAATATGATTATGAGAACTAGTTATTTTAGTATATTGCACCTCACACCTCATAACAAAAATCACCGTTTCTTCAATCTTTTTTTTTTAGACAATTTGGAATCTTTAGAATCAAATATTGAGTGATGACTAGGGTACTCGTGATAAAGAGTTAATATGGGCACACAAACTCAGCGTGTGTCCTTGGACTCACCCCATATAGATATTATTCGAATACTGTTCGTGAAACTAGAATTTCCGAACATGCGTTAGTGCTTGTAAATTTCAAGCCTGAGAATTACATCAAGTATGCATATAGCTACGTGATCACAAGTTTTCCCTCGAGCTGAAAGCATTTTTTTTTGTTTTTTTTTTTTAGACTTTTGGCTTGCCCTGAGCTGAACGTCATACTTTTTTCAATACTCATTGCTTACCATAATGAAGGTATGATATACGGTTTATTCCAAGACCGCGAATATTTAAAACAGAAATTCGATGATCATACAAATGGGAGTACTATTAGAGTTTTATAAACAAACTAAGCTATATCAAATTAATTATTCAAATCAGCTGCATTACAATCTCCTCTATGAACACTACTTGCAAACATTGTTAATAGTACCGGTAGTTAGAAATTGACAATGATCACAATACCTTCTTAACATACCCTGTCATCCAAATACGGAATTCGTTTGGCTGTAGATAATCAAGGGTTTGCAATCATCTTAAAATATCCAATTCTCTAATTTGATTGATTGATTGATTTATTTATAGAGGCTTTAAATAATTAGTTCATTCGCCTCTTTTGAAAGGATAATAACAAAATATAAGATTGATACAAAATGGTACATTAAATAAGCTTAAATAATTCTGTTACTCGCAAAAACTCTAACAAATTGTTCTCGATCTCCTCTTCGTTTCCCAGGATGTTACGCACTCCGACGGGCAGATTATTCGCTGTACGTTGAGACTCATAAACTGGACATTCCGCTAGTATATGTTCGATAGTTAGATAGGAACCGCAAGTTTCACATTCCGGTCGTTGGTTTGGTCCTGTATAATGACTGTGGGTTAGTCTCGTATGACCCACACGCATTCTTGAAAGTACACGCTGCTCATTTCTTTCGCCACGATCTTGCCATCTCGAAGTTGACCCTTTGATTTTCCTTAGAAATAAATTTCTCTCTTGGTTCCAAGATGATTCTCAGAAATGCTTCGCTACATTTTCTATCCATCGTTTTAAATCGTCCCCGGGGATATCTCTTCTCCAGAAATCATGTTCATGGCCAGTTCCAGCTAATTTGTCGGCTTCTTCATTACCCGTAATTCCACTATGTCCTGGGACCCAACAGAATGTTATTTTTGAAAGGTCTTTTGAGTCGAGTGCGATCACCCAAGGATGTGTCGATCTACCGGATTCCAATGCTTTCAGTGCGCTAGCCGAATCAGTAAATATGACAAATTCCTTTAAAGCATCATTCGGAATTGAATCCACAGCGATATACAAAGCGGCAACTTCAGCTGAGAATACAGAACAAAAGTTTTCAAGTTTGACAGATATTGCGTTACTGGTAGAATAAACTCCAGCGCCGACCCCATTCGTAGATTTCGATCCATCGGTGTAAATTTTCTCGTGGTCCTTATATTTGCGATTTACTAGTTCGTTGAAAATCATTTGAACTTTGTGCTGATTATCGCCAGCACGCACTTTTTCTTTCACACTCCAATCGATTTTAGGTGTGGGATGATTCCAACGTCGATGTCGTATGTTTGGTATCTCGGCAATATTCGGTAAGCTTGTTGTAAAGTGTTTCATAAGTATTTTGTTTGTGTATTCTTGTAGGTGTGCTTCATTACCACTTGTTTTCTCTAAAAATCCGATAGTACGATTGGTTAAAGTTATTGCTGCTTTCAGAACAAACGGTATGCATCCTGCTTCGATCATGCAAGAGTTGGTAGGGGAGCTTGGCATATGTCCTGATGCCTTCTTGACAATAGAATTGTAGGTAGGCGCAAGTGTAGAGATATGGAGGTCAAATCCACGACAAGTAATTTCGATACCATAAAAAAGCTTCGATGTTACTATGCTGTTTCCAACGCGAATTATTGTATGCCGGTTATTGTTTTTGTGCCTACTGCCTATTACTGACAACAGTCTTATTCGGCTTTGGCACTCTTCTTTTACGATTTCGAAATGCCTTTTAAAGCTTAGATTTCTGTCGAACGTCACACCTAGAATTTTAACAGCTCTTTTAAATGGTATTACATTTTGTTTTATCTTCACTGTACGGTTATGTGCTTTGTGATTTGAATTACAGCAATGAAAAATACAACTTTTATCGGCCGATATTACAAAACCAATCTCATCTGCCCATTTTGATACAGAGCGGATAGCGTTCTGAAGTTTGCTGCGAGTTCTGGCGTACGATTGACCAGCTGTGATAAGCAGTATATCGTCAGCGTAAGCAAAAGCGTACATATCCTTAGGTAATTTGTTGAAAATGTTATTCATAGCTATTAAGAACACGGTTACTGAAAGGACTGATCCTTGGGGAACTCCAGTCTCTTCGCAAAATGATTGCGAAAGTGAGTCGCCAATTGCCACTTGAAAGGTACGATTGAAAAGAAAATTTTCTATGAATACACATAAACGCCCATTTAGTCCCCATTGGCTTAGTTGCTTTAGAATAGCATCTCTCCAGACGCGGTTATATGCTTTAGACAGATCAAGAATGCCCATATCGATATGGTGACCCGATTCTCTCGCGTCATCTAAGACTTCCCCTAGACAGGCGAGATACGTTCCACATCCTCGGCCTTTCCGGAATGCAAACTGACGGTTGTCAAGCAAGTCGTTTTCTTCTAGTACGGTAGTTAATCTTCTATTGACCATACGCTCTGCTATTTTGCCGACGCAGCTGGTTAGACTAATAGGACGATACCCATCTACCCTCGCATGATCCTGACCATTCTTTGGAATGGGTATTACGGTGCTTTGGCGCCATTCGTTGGGGAAAGATCCAGTTATCCATATCTGGTTAATACAGTTCAAAAGCACTTTTTTCCCGGTGTATGGAAGTCGTTTAAGCATTGGATACCCGATAAGATCTGACCCTGTTGATTGTCCTTTGACGTGATCTAAGGCGTAGTAGAGCTCTTGAATATTGAATGGTTGATTGAAATCTACATCGGAGTTACTAGCGATTTGAAATGGGCTGATTTGGAATTCGATTTTCTTTTTAAGTTTTAAGAATTGTTCACTGTAGTTATCGATAGAAGACAGCGATTGGAAGTATTTCCCAAATTCGTTCGCAATAGTTGGAGCATCATCGGTCAGCTCATTATCGACTTGCAAGGTTATGCCTCGTGTACGTTTTTTCCCACTTAGACAGTTGACTCGTCGCCACAATTCAGAAATGGAGCTTTCTGGACTGATCCCGTCTAAAAATTCTTCCCAAGATTTTCGTTTGGATTCCTGCATTAATTTTCGGGCTGCAATTCTTGCGTTTTTGAAACGTTCAAGAAATTCCGTGCGTCTTGGATCATCTCTTGACGTTTTTTGTAATTTTCTCAGAGCTTTCCTACGAGTTTTGATGGCCTTTTCAACTTCTTTGTTCCACCAATGGACGGCTTTAGAGCCAGGTTTACTACTGGTTCGAGGAATGTTTGCTGTTGCCGCTTCCTGGATCCGTTTAGTGAACTCCATTATTGAGTAGTTTTGATCAGGATTTAGCAAATCCATAACGTCATACTCGAAATTCTCCCAGTCGGCTTCATTGTAAATCCATCTTTGACGTCGGCTGGTAGATGGGATTGATTCGTTGGTTCTGATTTCAATAGGATTGTGATCGCTGCCTAGAGAGTCCCGGCTAATTTCCCATCGAATGGTGTTCAGTATATCAAAAGAAGCAATAGAAACGTCGATGTGACTGGTTTGATTTCCTCGGTGAAAAGTGGATGTTCCATCATTCAGGATAACAGCATTATCTTCTTCGATGGTTCGAATTATCGAAATTCCCCTATTATCGTTTCTGGGGGATCCCCATTCCGAGTGGTGTGCATTTAAATCACCCAGTATAAGGTAGGGTTTGGTCAGCTGTGATAATAAGTGTCGGAACGTTTGTTCAAAATTAGTTTGATGAGTTGATGTGGGAATATAAACCGAAACAATTGTTATGTTTTTGGTGGCCAATTTAACAGCTGTGGCCAATAAAGTTGTGTCCAATATTAGTTCCGAATGGGGTACGTTTTTTAATACGGCGAGACTTGCATTCTGCCATCTATTCGATCCATGTTTCGTATACCAAACGTAACGTCCTCCGAGCCAGGAATTAAGATTTTCGTTGGGTCTTGTGTGTGTCTCCTGGAGTGCTAGTACCATTGGAGAATTTTGGTAGGTGAGAAGCGCGAGATCGTTGAGGTTATTTGCCAGTCCATTGATGTTCCACTGCAGGCACAATCGACGTTTAGGACTATGTTGGATGGAATCGTTCTGCGTTGGAATACCGTAGAGGAGGTTCGATGCTGAACTCGAGTTGATCTGTTGTTGATTGTCATCGATGAGCGAGTCTGAAAAATTGAGTGCACTGGTATGTTGTTCTGATAGATGTGAAAATATGCTACTTGCCTGTGAGATGGCAGGTTGCCCAATTCGGACAACCGCCAGAGGATCTTCAGGACTGCCTGGCACTTCCCTGGTCGGGGTCGGAATTGGGCTATGCTTAGATGTTTCCAGTAATCGGTTTTGGTTGGCTTTTTTGGAAGAAGTACCATCTACGGGTTGGGGTAAGACGTCCCGGATGGATTTTCTTTCCTTAAGCGCTTCCGATTGTAGTTGTTGAGGTTTTCTAGGTTTGTGCGAATTGTCGGATGTAGATGCGCAGACAGAAACGGGTTGACGGAATTTGTATTTACATTGCTCGTTGTTAGTGTTTGCGGTTTGGTGCGACATGAGGAATTCTAGAAGATGATTCAGTGTTTTCCGTATCAGAAGTGTACATTTCCGTTTGCTGGGGGACCGTCTCTCTGCTGTCTAGGTCTTGTTTAGCCATGTGTGAAGTCTTTTTCAGCGGGGGGCTGATCGATGTAGCTATACGCCTCTGTGAGATTCCTCTATTTCGTTTATACTCACTTCTTTGGTCAGCTTTATTAGGATTAACGGTGCGTGATCGACTCCTATATCTTTGTTCTTGATTGTCGTTTGATATCGTTTGTATTTTGTTGTTTCCGTAATGTTCGTTCAGATCTTGCCTTAGATTTTGGATTTCGTCAAGAAGTCTTTCAATCTGTGCAGATTGTTGCTTGCCTCGTGCAACTAAACTTGCGATAAGTTCATCTTTTCTGTTATTCTCCTTAATCAATTCGCCCAATTTGAACGAATCTAATCGGCTTTGAGCTGTAGCTTGAGCAAAACTGTTGAGTCCACTCTCGACTCGTTTTCGAGCTTCGGCGTATGTAATGTTGGAATCGATACGGATTTTAACTATGTTGGCTTCTTTTATGTATACTTCGCATTTTCTGTTTCCTGGCCTATGTTCACCTTTGCAGTTGCGACAGAACTGAGGGTTTTTACAACTGGTTGATTCGTTAGAGCTTTCGGTTTCATTCTGTTCCTCCATGGGGTGTTCTGTGGAACAGTTGTAGCAACGTTTCGGCCCTTTGCAGTGTTTTGAAGAATGACCATATTCGAAGCATCCGTAACAAAGCATTGGGTTGGGATAATACGTTCTGGTTGCTATACGTAGTAATCCTACTTTAACGTACTCGGGATATGTTGTCTGTTTAAAAGTGAGTATAAGTGTGGGAGTGTTTATCTTCAAACCATCTTGTACACGCTTGATTCTGCGAACTTCCGAAACTTGTTGGTTACTGAGCTGTTCCTGGATTTCATCTTCTTTCATTTCAACTAGGTCATATGATGAAATGACACATTTACATGAATTCAGTGTAGGGTGGTATTGGACAATAATTTTTGTTCCGTCAAGGAGAAGTTTAAGAGTTAACAGCTTGTCAACTTGATCTTGTTTTCTTGTCTTGATTATATATTTCGTCCCTTGAGCTTCACTGTGTGCCGATTCAACGTAACCTACTGCTTTCTCAACTGACTCCCCGATGATAAACGGGTTTTTAGGCAGAATGTGTCCGTCAACTCCAGTCATTTGAAGTATAATGAGGCGTCCAAATTCGTTGTTTTTGTCCATGAAGGATGGGAATCTACTACCTAAAGGTCCACGCGGGGGACCTCCGCTGGCCGAAGCCATCCTTGTTTAGTGTTTCAACACTAAAGAAGTGTGAAAGTTTTGCACGATTTAGCTATTAAAAATAAGCTAAGTAAAGTGGTAACAGTCACCTGTTACCTACCCCAGTAGTGCATTGATTGTGTGATAAGCGTTGTCAACAACAATCCAACTTTCAACTTGCATGCAAGTTTTTTGTCACTAGTTCAATTGAAGCAGCGAAACAATATGGCGTATTCCAGATGCTCTTTGGGTCACCTACTGCGAATTGGCCCCACCGATATTTCCCTTTGTGGTGGTCCTTTTTCGAAAACCCGGTGCTTATGCTGTTCTTGGCGCGTTCCGGAATCGAAATTTATCCAATACAATATTTAACCGAAACGAGATAAACTTGAATTTCCGAAAAGACGTAGGCTAATGTAGCTGTACAACAATGATAGATCTTATTGCACAGTGGGACTGAATTCTCTAATTTGGTCAGCCGCATAGCGATCCGTTCTCTTTTATTATATAATATTTATATGTTTTTTTTTCTCTAACCTTTCCAAATTCTCTGTCGTATTCATAAGTCCTTGCATATTAAACAAAATTCACTTTGTGTCGAATCTGCTTGTGATAATTAATGCTGTCATGTCATTGATAAAAACTCCATTAAAACTAGTATCTGAGAGATCTCATTGTGACCTGACGTATCTCTAAAAAGATCCATCTACTCACGGCCAATAATTCACTTTGGAATAAAAAGAGCATCTTCTAGCAAAAACCCGATTCTGCTTCATTTGATCTCATATAATTACACATCATATAAGAATTTTACGAGTTGACTTTTCTAAACAACTTCCCCACTTGTGCTTGAGAACCTTAATCAAAAATTAAATATAAATAAAATATCGTCTCATTCATGTTATCAAATATTCTAATAAACTAGTTGTAAATAATAATATCCTCAAATATCAGATTCAGAAAGTTTTTTTTTTGTTTTAGTGAATGCATCTAAATTCAAATGCAATTTTTTTCTTTTTTTTTTACAATTATTCATTATGTTATTAGAATCACTTTATATCGTTGGTTATTAGTAGTGTTATTATTATATTCAAAGACATTTTAGAAATAAGGTTTTGCAGAAGCCTCACCAAACCATTTTGTTTTTTTTTTATATCACTCTGATCACTCGGATCATCTTAGGACTAAAATTTGGATCATATAGCCTTTGAGTTATTCTTATACTTGAATGGTTTATCAATGGTTTTATTGTTTTTGTTTTTGTTTTTGTTTTTTTTTTTTTTTTTTTTAATTAATTAATCTTATCATAGCTACATAATAATAATAATAATTTCAAATATTTAGATATTTATTTTTAAACCTTTCAACATCTGCAATTTTCGCAGTATCAACCTCAATATAGTCTGTGTTCATACAAACACATAAACGGTGCTGTTAATGCCAAAACCTACAGCGCGATCCCACAGAAAAATCATTTCCGCTTTTTACATCACAATTAACGGATACGATAAAACCCTGTTGCACGCATTTGTAGTGATCATGCTGTGTGTGTGTGCAATAGAATACAGTCCACTTATTGTCTGTAAATAAATTCGTCTGGGATCTCCACGGTAATCCGGCAATTAATCCTAACAGGTTCCTAGAACCCATGTCAGCTATCAGCTGCATCTTAATCTCAACCCGGTGGGTCCGTGTTTTAATAAACACATTAAGCGGACTTTTAAAGCCCCGTGCCTGACTACGCAGCACATTCATCTCGACCAATTTGGCCCGTGTTTCTCTTGATAAACACATTTAGCGAACTTTTTTAAAGTTCCGTGCCTGACTACGCAGCACATTTATCCCGACCTATTTGGTCCGTGTTTCTCTTAATAAACACATTCAGCGAACTTAAAGTCCCGTGCCTGATAATACAGCACATTCAATCAACCTCCGAAGAGGTCCATGTTACATAACATTTACCAACACCTTTTAAGAATTCCGAAGCTATCCATAGCTCGCTATTTTCCAGTCACAAAGACCCGTGCAATGACAAGCACATCCAATTATTCTTAATAAATTCCTCGTTCATCAACTTTTTCCGATGCCTTTTGTATATCATATTATTATATAGGATTTTATATATTTTATACTATCTTCTCTTTGCATCATCAGGCCAATTTTTAATTCACCTTTATGGCAACATAAAACACTGATGGCATATCTGTTCTATTCATATGCCTATCTTAAGTTCCTCCTTAGTTATTTGACATTCAAGTCACAATAAAATATTGATTACGATTGATTGATATCAAACGAAATATTGATATCATACGAAACATTCATCTTGCTCGCAAAATACGCATATTAACTTAAGCTGTCCTAATAGATTTTATGTTAAAATGTTGTATGGTCGAAACAAACTTTGATAACAGATTCCGTCAACGAACTAAATCTGCATTTTCTTAAATGTACTTATGCTTACAATCTTCTCCGAAGATGTTATTGAACTTTATCAATCTTTTTTTTTTTTTTTTTTTAGTTAATTTTTAATTTCTTGAGGACCGCGAATAATTTCAAACGAAGAAACAATAAACTTCGGCATTCTTTATCCCGACATTCACCGTACCAAATTTCACGATTTTTTTCTTTTATTTGTATTTATAGTATCGTATTGAATTTTGTTAAATATATTTCATTATTCAATATACATATATTTAGTTTTTCCCGAGTTTAACACACTCGCAACTAGCGCACAACGAAGTGTCTCGTATCTCCAACACCATTATTTCATCATTGAATAGATTTTTGCTTTTCAAAATATTACTTCACTTCCGAAGTAATATTGAAGTAATTTATAGCAGTTCTTTAGTAAATGTTTGTCTACTTACTTTTTTTTTTATTTGCAATCAACAACCTTCCGTCCGATTACCCATTTCAAGGTTAGATCAAAAATCATTCCTCGTCGAGTTGAATCGCATCCAACGAAGATCCCAAATACCGTCCGATCAGTGTTGGCCGTACTGCTTTCTGTCTTCTGTTGGATCCCATCCTCGTCGCCAGTTTGTGGTACTTCGGAATTCCCACATCGAGAAATCTAAACTCTTTGTCAGTATCGATTTGTTGCAGAATCAGCTCAACCAGCTCTTCCGTTTCCGGTCGCGGTATGAACACAGGCGGTGCCATCTTCAGTGTGAGTTCACCAAAATCCCATTGCCCGATGACATACTGTATGGGCATACGGGCCATTCGACATTCACACAAATCAGCCAGTAGCGAAAGTTGCTCTTTGCTTAGTTCTAGCTTTTGATGCTTTTCTACATCTCCAGGACAGGCCAGTTTTAACACATGGGCTAAAATGTTAGTAATTGAAGTGGTGGGTTCGGGAATCTTCTCCTGCTCAAACCGAGAGCGCCACTGGTCCTGGACAGTGCGGACGCTATTTGGTGCCCATGTAGTTGAATTTAGAGCGTCCGAACTGAGCATTGCCTGAATTGAACGGCCCTTCAAATATTGCCTTAGCGCCCCAGTCCCAGATCGTGATAGGAACATGGTCACTTACTTATTCGGTATGTTAAATTCTATTCCTCAAACTGCAAATGAGAAAATTCGACTTATATACATAGCACTATTTGGAACCGCATCCAACGAAGATCCCAAATACCGTCCGATCAGTGTTGGCCGTACTGCTTTCTGTCTTCTGTTGGATCCCATCCTCGTCGCCAGTTTGTGGTACTTCGGAATTCCCAGAAATTAGTTGCACAGACCGTCTCACTATTTCACTTGATGGCCGTAGGATAAGACTTGTTGTTATTCCTCCTGTCATTCCATGCTCTCTAATTCGGCCATGGTAATCTATCACATCGATGTAGTGGAGCCCGGTATCACAGAAATTAACGGTTTTTTTTCCCGTCGTTAGCGGTTAACCCATTATAATCCTGTTTGAAAAAAGCCTCTACTAATTAGAAACAAAAACTGCCTAATTAACAATTCCACGGCTTTAGTAAACTTTGTATTTCGATCTAAATTTTTTCGAAGGATTTTGAATCTTTGAGGTTTATTTATCCCCTATGACCTTAATTTGCAAAACTCACAAAATCTCATTATTATTGTAATTCAAAAGATCCTCACTGTACCTCACAATAATGTATATACTTTCAAATGTTATCCATTAATTCAGTGGCCAGAGCCATTACTTCTTGCCCTTGCCACGACGTCCTCCACGCCGCCCCCGTTGCTTTCGCTTTCGCTCAGCCACCGAACGCCAAGCCCGTTGCAGAACTTTAGCTGCCCGATTCATCATGAACGCCCGAACCTGTTCCTGGTGGGCTCGGATTTCATCCAAGCGTCTCTCCTCGATGGCCTCAAAATATCTAAAATACGTGGCATTTTAAACCTTACCAGATAATATTTTTTCTTTTGAAAACAAATAGGTACATACCTCTTTTCTTGAGGATCGAAAACTGTCCTCTTCCATTCGTCCAGCTCCTCTTGTCTCGCTCTCAGCGTATCGGCCAGCGCATTCAGCTCATGCGTTCGCTCCCCGGCATCTTTGTCGTACTTGTTGAGCAGTAGCTTCAGCTGCTGCGTCAGTTTCGCCTTTTGCAGTCGGTTCTCTTTCTCCACTCGCAGATCTTCCGCCAACATCGCCTGGTACTCTTTAACCCGTCGATTCGTGTCCTCCTGAAGCGTTTCGTATCTTTGATCGCTTCGCTCGAAATAGCGGAACATCTTCCGGTCAGATTCCTCACTTCGAAATAATGGTTCTAAACTATAAATTTAAAAGAAAATATAATTTAGAAAATTGACTCACATATAAGCATTGATTTCCGCCTTGCTCTGCTCGTCGAGCTGTTTGATTTCGGTGTGAAATTTTTCGATGATGGCTTTCTTCTCTTCGACCTCCGCCTGGAAGGACGCTTGCTTGTCCCGAAGTATTTGTTCGATTTTGTCGATTTCCTTCATGTTTCGCTCGTTGGTTTGCCACATCCGATGAAGGATCTTCTCCTTCGCCAGATCCTTCTGGGCAGTCATTTTCATTTTAGTAATCGTGAACTTCCGAAATTCGCGGATGTTGGACAGAAACTTTCGGTAGATTCCGGGAAGCTTTCAAGAGAAAATTTCTGAACGAAAACTTTAAAAGAAATGAATTTTGTTTTCTACTCACGTTTTTAACTTGACTTACAATTGCTTTATGCAAATCTTTGTTAGACACCATTTCAACAACTTCAATCAGTTTATTGGAATGGTACTGAAAATCTGCAAGCTAAAAATCAAATAAAAGTAAGGATACCAAATTAAGGAAAAGTAATCAGTTTCCAACTAAAGTCAATTTAAAGGCTTAGAATTCAATTTTTAGTGTCAGAATCCAGAATTGGAAATTGAGAATCAAAATCAGATTCAGATTTCAGATTCAGAATTCAGATTCAGAATTCAGATTCAGAATTCAGATTCAGAATTCAGATTCAGAATTCAGATTCAGAATTCAGATTCAGAATTCAGATTCAGAATTCAGATTCAGAATTCAGTTTCAGAATTCAGATTCAGAATTCAGAATCAGAATTCATATTCAGAATTCAGATTCAGAATTCAGATTCAGAATTCAGATTCAGAATTCAGATTCAGAATTCAGATTCAGAATTCAGATTCAGAATTCAGATTCAGAATTCAGATTCAGAATTCAGATTCAGAATTCAGATTCAGAATTCAGATTCAGAATTCAGATTCAGAATTCAGATTCAGAATTCAGATTCAGAATTCAGTTTCAGAATTCAGATTCAGAATTCAGAATCAGAATTCATATTCAGAATTCAGATTCAGAATTCAGATTCAGAATTCTAATTCAGATTCAGAATTCAGATTCAGAATTCAGATTCAGAATTCAGATTCAGAATTCAGATTCAGAATTCAGATTCAGAATTCAGATTCAGAATTCAGATTCAGAATTCAGATTCAGAATTCAGATTCAGAATTCAGATTCAGAATTCAGAATCAGAATTCAGATTCAGAATTCAGATTCAGAATTCAGATTCAGAATTCAGATTCAGAATTCAGATTCAGAATTCAGATTCAGAATTCAGATTCAGAATTCAGATTCAGAATTCAGATTCAGAATTCAGATTCAGAATTCAGATTCAGAATTCAGATTCAGAATTCAGATTCAGAATTCAGATTCAGAATTCAGATTCAGAATTCAGATTCAGAATTCAGATTCAGAATTCAGATTCAGAATTCAGATTCAGAATTCAGATTCAGAATTCAGATTCAGAATTCAGATTCAGAATTCAGATTCAGAATTCAGATTCAGAATTCAGATTCAGAATTCTGATTCAGAATTCTGATTCAGAATTCAGTTTCAGAATTCAGATTCAGAATTCAGATTCAGAATTCAGATTCAGAATTCAGATTCAGAATTCAGATTCAGAATTCAGATTCAGAATTCAGATTCAGAATTCAGATTCAGAATTCAGATTCAGAATTTAGATTCAGAATTCAGATTTAGAATTCAAATTCACATTCAGAAACAGAATTTAGAATTCAAATTCAGAATTAATTAATTTTCATTTCATTCTTTTTTTTATCAAAGTCGATGATTTTTATATGCAGAATATCAGGAAGTTATTTTTTAGAAGGTTCGACTTACATTAGCAACTTCCGGAGCTGAGCTTGGGTCTTCCTTGGTCCGAATGTACTTGCAAAGCAGCTTCAATATATCCTGATCGCCGGCCCCGAAAAATTTATCCAACAGTGGCTGATCCCGGCAAATCACCGGCAGGCAGAACAAAACCTCCAGCATTTCGGACATCTCTTGTAGGATTAGCGTGACCCTGTTGATCTGAATGTTGAATTCTACCTTCTGCAGGCTTTCCGGATCGTAAGAATCGTGTTCCTCCTCGCCGTAAGCCATGATTTCCAGCTTAATCTTTTCGATCATATTCTTCACCGTTTCGACATCCTCGGGGGAGTCACCGGCAAAAATGTCCTCCGTTGTATCCACCATGCTGCTGATTGATGACTGAAATTAGAGCTGGCGATGGAAACTAAAAGAATCGTTGGATCAATAAAACTTCCGTTTTCCACCCACCAAGGGAACCGGCTCGAATCCGTAACCAGGTTCCTGTTAGGTCGGTCGTTCAGTTCTACTGTTGGTAACCACCATCAACAGATTCAGTCTAGTTTCAAACTTCCACAGTAAAGGTGTTTCCTTTCCGATTAAGAGCCGATTCGATTCAAGTGCATCAAAATGGGCAAGAAAAAGGGTGGCAATAAGAACAAGCTGGCCAAAATGTCCGAGGAAGAACGGGCCCGGTATCTGCAGCACCGGGCCGACATGGAGGAGGAAGCTCGGCGCCGGAAGCAGCAACTGATAGCGACTTTCATGAAGGTTTGTAATATTGGACAGTTTTTTTACTCACTTCCAAAAGCTTAGAAACAGGGCGAAACGATTCCTTTTAATTTAACCACATTAAAGTGGAATAGATCAAAAACGATGAATTGAAAGTCGGAGCTCGATACAATTTAAACTTTTTTAAATTATTAATTATTGTAGCACAGCATAGTATGGATTACACAAATCTTTAATTGGCTAACAAATACACAAAGTACAAACGATAATCTAAATCAACATGAGATGCCATAATGAGTTGTATTGTCAAATACAAACTTTCTTTTTTCTTATTTTTTAAATACAAATCAGCAGGGCCGGATTAAGCCATCGGGGGGCCCGGGGCAATTTTCCTCGGGGGGCCCTATGATTCATTTTTTTTCTCAAATGCTGTCCCAGAGAATACAAAATAGTTCAAACGTGTAAACGAACTGGAGATGGGTTCAGTATACTGTCTTCAAATAGCCATGTTGTCTGCAAGAAGATAGTTTCTGGTATCTTCAATTAAAAATTGTTAATTGATCATGTGCAAGCATTGCGGAAGAGTTTAGAAATTTCTCAAAAATGAAAGCTCTGATTTGAGCTGCAAAACGCAAAATTTAATTCTCATTTTCCAGAGGTGAACCAGCCTGTGGCTGAAAACCTCTTAAATAAAGACAAAAAAAATCTCATTTTTTTAATATCGTTATAACCAACCTAATTTTTTTTTGTTTCGATTATAGTCGTTTTAACATCTTTATGTCATTAGCGACTTATATCAACGATGAAGTTGGCTGAAAAGTCATTGAAAAACTTATCCGGTACAACTGTTATCGATGTTTACTCTTGGGCTCGAACTCACGGACATCTGCTCAGGAAGCAACTGACTTGCCAACTGAGCTATATCACAAGCCGAAAACCTAAATTATGTAATTCAGAAAAATGACTGGAAAGATATTTTAAATGATTTTCATTTCATCATTGATCGTCTGAATTGTGCTTCATCGAGAAAAGTTTACCTAATGTTAATTGGGGAGTATCATGAGTAT
The DNA here is from genome assembly GCF_029784155.1 of Uranotaenia lowii. NCBI lineage: Eukaryota > Metazoa > Arthropoda > Insecta > Diptera > Culicidae > Uranotaenia > Uranotaenia lowii. Next base: position 368,379,677 of record NC_073692.1, on the reverse strand, counting down.
TTGAATCGGAGAATACAAAATTCGAAAAAAATAAAAAAAATAATCAAATTCAAATTTTGTACAAATACATATTTAAAATTTAAGAATTCAAAACTAAAAACCATGTTATATTCAGAACCAGCATTCAGTGTCTAAAATCAAAATCATAATTTCAAATCAAATTTTGAGAAACAAACTTCATGAGATGTTCATGAATATGATTCTCATCAGATAATTTTTGTTTTCAAATTGTTATTCTAAATGTGACAAAAGTCTCATTCGATGCCCTCAAAGCCAAAGGGGTATAAGTGCAAAAATGATCGATTGATAAAAAATCAGAATAGAGATTAAAAGCACAGAATCAGTTATCATTGAAAAAAGTCAGATAAGGAATCCAAATTAGTTTAGTACCTTAAACAAAGATCTTGAGTTCTAAAAATTCAGAAAAACCATGAAACTGATTTTCAGTAACTGAAGAAACAAGACTTGAAAATTTCAATGAATTGAATCTGGAAAAGGTAGGATTTAAACATAGAAATATTCATGTGAAAAGAATCATTCAGTGATATTTGCAACTCAACTATGAGATCGTTTTTATGATAATTTGAGAATGATCATTTGGAAAATGATGTGCTGGATTCAGGATATTTACTTCAGTGGATGATAAAATCTTGGTTAAATCAATTGAGAATGTTTCAAGATGAATTTCAAGTCTAAGACAGAAATTGAGAAGGAAATTCAATAAAGAAACTCTATAATGTCAATTGGTCCAATTTAAGCAACTACATTTTTTTTTAATTTTATCTTAAGAATTGAGAGAGAAAAGAGTGAAGAATTTATTAACTAACGGAAATTTCAATAATAATAATAATTGAAAAGTGAAAAGTTATAATAATACCCGGTATTAACCCGGATACTACCGGGGTAAAATACTTAAAATGTTTTTCATAAAGCTTCTCGGTTCTCTCTTAACACTGTGAGCCAGTTTGGCGAAATTAGCTACTATTTTAGTGCAGTAACCATAACTTAGAAAGTTAATGAAATAATTAACATAATTATGGAGCTAGACGTTTGTATGTAATGAAAATGAGGAGATGTTTTTCTTTATTATGCCTGTTCTGTACAGAATATCCTAACTGACATGGACATGTTTCGATAAAAAAAAAGAAAATTGAGGTGTTTTTTCTTCGAATTCGGTAAACATTTTGTCCAGATTTTCGGTTGAAAATTTTGAAATTCATTACCAAGTTTTTCAAATTCTCAGCCCGCAAAATGCCGGATAATTTCTTCACTTCTTACTCTAGAGGGCCCCTTTAACTTATGTAAGAGAAAAACTATTTTAGATACAATTTCACAGGGGCCCCTTTAGTTGTTATATTTCAAGTTTTCATTCCGATTTTACAGTTTTGATTTCTTTTCATAGATTTAAATTAAAGTAGTGTGATTACAGTTATGTTAACACATTTTTTCCCTTGAGCCAGGGGGCCCGGGGCAATTGCCCCTATTGCCCCCCCTTTAATCCGGCCTTGCAAATCAGGTTTACAAAAAATCCATTATTCCTACGCGCTATTTTTGAATTATTACTCACTTCCCTTAGACACGATTGCCATAATGCTGGTAAAGGGTCAAAAATAAAACCTAAAAAAAATACTCACTTAGCTCATACAACATAATATACAGGCTAAAATTTTGGAATGATTCTCTAAAAATATGGAAATTTGTAACAATATTTCAGCCATCGTATATGACATACATACCTATGCATAGATTTTTATCTCATTCGAAAAATAAAGAGCAGTAGCTTATTTGTATGTTGTATGTATCTAATATAACGTATATGACTTAAACTTAACTTAAGGATAGGAGTCTGAAACTATATGTACATGAGTTTTTCTAAAATATTTCTGTAAAAATGATAAGGAGGTTCTTTTTTGCTGAAAAGTTAATACTATAGGAAGTACTAAACTAATCCTCATGAAAATTTAGTTAAGAAAATACGTACTTTTGTAGAAAAGTGGAGTGCTTATTATCCCCCGGGTGCTCTTTGTGCTTTTATCTCCCCTATTGAAAATCTTGTTTAAATTTTTAAATTTTTGAATTTTTATGACCTTGTATAGCAATAAAAAAAATTCATTTCGTCAATCGGCTTTATGCGCATTAGCCCGCTGTAAGCTTAGTATTGAAATTTTAAATTCTTAAATTTCTACACATCCCATAACTTTTTTTTTGTTGTTTTTGCTCCCAGAAATAGCAATAAAAATTTTGGAAGCGATTCATCCTGTCCTAAATTAACGCAACGAGTTTTTATTTTTTTATGGAAATTTGTATGGAAAAACAAAAATTTTCATTCAAAAATCGCCAGAGATGTACACAGCAAATAAAATTCGTGTAAATTTAGATCGAAAACGATGCACGAAAACGGAACATCGATTTTGATGTAAAATTCTATCACGGTGTATTTTTTTCGAGGATGTAATTTTTGAGGCGTGTAAATTTAGATCGAAATCAATGCACTAGATTGGATCACAAAAGCCGTCGTGTAAAAATACACAGGGATGTAAATTTTCAAATTTATTATCGTAAATATTGATATTTTTTTTACATATTAAGGGTTTTGCTTTTGTCTTTAATAAATACGCCGCATGTATCATTTTTAATTCACATTTATTTCCAAAACTGAACATAAAAAACACCATTCGGAAAGCGTCAGGCTGGAATTGTTGTTGCATCCGATGACTCCCAGCACTTGGATGTTTTTCGAATCAGCATGATCAGCATCCTCGAATGGTTCCGGAAATCATAATTTTTCGGTCAGCATCCTGCACACTTGAATTGTTCTGACAAAAGTTTCTCCGGATAATCACTGGCCGGATATCAGCCGCTGCGAAAAATCTGACCTTGCTGTAATGGAGAGAAAACTAATCAGTTTCAACCATATTCTTCATTTCACGTCTTATATACTTACTACTTTAAAGCCTCTTAAAGTGCTCCTGTAGCTACGCCTTTGAATGACTCGTTTCCGAATAATTTTCCGACTTGTTTACTTTGTGCCCGACGTGCAAACTAACTTGAAATATAAAAAGGCACAATTTAAATATTTGCATTCAATTTTAAATCAAACAGATATAATTTTACACTGTTTGTGATATAAATTTCATTGGCCGGTTGATTTTTGCATGATGCAGTGTAAAATTAAATCAAAACAGTTTATTTCTATTCAATTTTGGAAAATAGACTAATATTACATCGAAAGAAGTTTAAAATTACATCTTTTTGTAATTACACTCAAGAAAAAATAGATCACTCGTGTTTTAGATTCCGTGTACTTTTAGAAATTTTTTGCTGTGTACTGAAAGTTCCAAAAAAATATAACTTTGGATGAAAAATTGATGAAGGATGATTCTTGCAGTACATTCAGTACACGACATTCGATGTTATAAAAAAAATTTTGGGTTTCAAATTTCGTTTTTGACTGCTTATTTGAAAGCTGTGTAACCTTAGGTAGAGAATAAAAAAATTCAAAAAACTGCTTTGAATAGCCAGGGAATTTATTGATTAATTTAACCTTTGCAAAAACATTACATGAAATTATTGAAAGCTCTAGCAAGCAAAGGCTGCCATTTTTAAATACTTTTCAATTGATTCAGTTTTTTTTATTTCGAAATGGTTATAACTTTTTTCATGACATATTTGGCTGCTTGTCATGTTAGCAAAAAATGAAGCTTAAGAATATTCAAAAGCAAAAATCCAACCCCCTGGCAACTTGACAGTTTAGGCGAGTTTCGTGTGCCTGTTCAAAAATCTCAGATGTCACTGGAGTACCGCTTGTTTACATGCTTTTTGAGTCATGCATATGAAAAGGGCCCATCATGAAATGCGGTGCAAATCAGATTTTTGAAAACTTTCGAATAAATAAAATGTATCATATCAATATTCTCATTCAATTTTCTACAAATTTACTTTTTTTTTTAAGGAATTTTACAGCAAGCTGTCATTCTTCCCACGCCCGAAAAAAAAAATAACTTTTTGAATAGGAATACTCATTCCAAAAAAACGGGAACATTTTTGCTTTAATTCGATTCTTTTGTCCTTCTGAAATATTCATATGCATCGCATTTTATAAAAATCAATTGAAGATTTTTGCGGTAGTTTTGTACTTTACGTTTATTGTATACGATAGATCCCATTAAAAGGTACTTGTCCCAAATAAAAACAGCCGGATATAAGGTAATTATTTTGATCAGACCGGAAATTTTAAGCCCAATGAAGGACACACAAATCATCGTGTTATAAGTTTGCTTGCTTTGAACTTTTCCAACTAGTTTCCCTTTATATAAAACTTAGCTATACATTTTGAATTCGAAACATTTTTCCATTAATTGAATCAATCATATGAAATCATATTTCGTTATGGGTCCATCCGACATGTTTTTTTTTTCCTTGTTGGGTTCCTACCACTGCGACCAGATGTTAGATCTTTTGTGGTTTGTCCCCTGTTTAATGTGGCTAATCAAGATAGATCACTCTGATTGATTTCAACAGTGTCACTTTCTTGTTGTTTAGCATTTTCCCAATCTGGAAGAACTACACGAATGAAGTTGACAACCTTCTTGGAACTTATAGAATATATTTCGGAAGGATCCAATATACCTTTTCCGAGTAGTTCTGTTCTTTTTTATATAAGACAAGGGCAATCACACAGAAGATGCTCAGATGATTCCTTCTCAGCCCTGCAAAATCGGCATACGTCAGAATGACTCTTGCCTATTAGTTTTAAGTGATAAAGACATTCACAGTGTCCTGTTATTAGTCCTGTAAATGTTTTTAGGTCTTTTTTAGATAATGCTAGAATTTTTTTTGATTTGTAAACATTAGGAACAATCAAACGCTTTGATTGTCTTGCTCCTAAAATGTTCTTCCAGTTTGTTTCAACCATTCGTTTTTCAATATTTTTGAATTCCATTTTTAGAAAGCAGCGAGAGACGCCGCAGAAGGGTTCAGGACCTAAAAGCGGTGTTGAGGAGCCCTGTCTAGCTAGCATGTCAGCTTTTTCATTACCCTCAACTCCACAGTGTCCTGGTACCCAATATAAAGTAACTGAATTATTTTGAGCAAGTTTTTCAAGTGCCTCAATACATTCCCAAACTAATTTTGATGAACATTTCATTGACTTTAAAGATTTAAGTGCTGCTTGACTATCTGAAAAAATTACTATATTTGCATACCTGTAGTTTCTTTCCAAACATAGGTTTGAGCATATGAGAATGGCGAAAAGTTCGGCTTGAAACACTGTCACCCACTTTCCCATTGGTATAGAAATGTTTGCACCTGGACCTGTTATTCCTGCGCCAGCTGCATCATCCATTTTTGATCCATCAGTATAGAATAAAAGGGATCCAGCTCGCAATTCGGGACCACCTGAGTGCCATGTACTACGATTAGGTTCTAAAACCCTGAATGAATGATTGAAGATTGGTTTAACTAATGTCCAATCCTGATTACAGCAAATGATTGGATTTATTTTGTATTTGTCGAGAATTTTTGAGTGTCCTCTGTTGGCTCCCTCAATTAGTAGTTTGTTGTTTTCTAGCCTTAGAAATTGTTTTTTTGCTTCAAGTTGTACGCATTGATGAATAGGTAGGAGCCACAGCATCGCTTCCATGGATTTTGTTGGTGTACTACGCATAGCACCTGTTATGCATAAGAGTATAGTTCTGTGAAGTTTGTCAAAAAGTTTTTGTGTGGTCTTTTCTTCTGTTTTAGGCCACCACACCAGAGCTGCATAGGTAATTCTTGGTTTCACAATAGCCGAGTATATCCAATGTATCATCCTCGGTTTTAGTCCCCATTTTTTACCAAAAGTTTGTTTGCTGATCCACAAGGCCTTAGTAGCTTTTTCAATTGTATGTTTTATGTGAGCATTCCAATTAAGCTTTTTATCAAGCACAATACCTAAAAATTTAGTTTCTGAATGGAGATTTAAAGATTGTTCGTTCAGTTTTAAAGTCCCCAAATCTAGCTTGGTTTTCCTTGTAAAAGGAATGATTGTTGTTTTAGAAGGGTTAACTGTAAGTTCTTCTCGATCACACCATTTTGTTACGTATTGCAATGCTCCTTGCATTCTATTCATGCAGTTGTTGTATGCAGTGATTGAATTTTGCTGAGCATGAATTGATCAACCATCTCTCGCTCAACGCTTTACTCGGAAGCAAAGGTTGCTTTGAGGCAGCGAAAACGACAAAACCGATGATGCATACGCTCTCACATGGCCCGCCTTCAAGAAGCAATATACATTCGAGGCAGCGAATCCAAAAAACCAAACGAATGGCTCTCACTCATCTCCTGTTACATTCTTGAGGGAACCGAATTCAAAAGGCAGAGCAAACCCGAGTCTCCTCGTTTGTGCCTGGATCGAATACCAGAGGTTTTTCTGCTATTGCTATTATTGCACAGCAACCGCACGCAGGCAGCTAGTTTTTTCGTTTCTTTTCCTCCCCTCTTCCTGCTCCATACGTTGCGGGCCTATGCAATGCAATAAGTTCGGTTGTTGTCGTTGTTGCCTCAACCTTTGCGGCGAGGTTGAAGATGTTCTCCTCAACAACAGCTATCGGCTTGAGTCCATCAAATTCAATAACGTAAATGAGTATGTGTGCCTCGTCTTATTCATGCATCATGTAGCGACCGAACGTTGAGAGAGTTCGTTCTGAGCAGCGAACGGATAGTGTCTCTCGGAGCAGATCCTCCTCATGGGGGGAGGTTTGAATGAATGTATATGTATCGTCTCCTGTATTACTATACGAGGCCTCAAAGTGTGTATTTTGAATGCCTCTGATGAGAAAATGGTTGAGGATTTCAATCACTGGTTGTATGTGACTTGTTTTGCCCAATTCCCATTAGTGAACTATATGTACTCATTAACGAACTTGAAAGCTGCAAATGTGATCTATACGTACGTTATACGAGACTTAAGTCACATAAAGGGCACAAAAGTGCTCAATACGGGATTTGGTAAGTCACATAAAGGGCACAAAAGTGCTCAAACGGGATTTGATAAGTCACAAAAAGTGCATTGATGTGCTTTCAAAATCAAATCACCTCTTCGAGTTTTAGTTTCAGTTAGAACAACATCTAGGCGTGGTCTCGTGGTAGCGTGTTCGATTCTCACCACGAAGGTCGGGGTTCGATCCCCAAGCCGGACAAGTTTTTTTTCAATAAGTAATTTTGTACTTGAGTGACCATTCTGATGCGATATATGTAGGAAATGTAGAAAAGAAGCAATTGAGCAATTTGTCGAGTTTGAAATCCGGCGCGTGGCATCATGGCGGCACCGGTACAGAACACAGTAAATAATCAAGAGAAGGTGATATGAACCGAAGCCAACGGTTCAGTTGAGATTTAGAGAGATTTTTTTGCTCATTTTGCGATTTTTCGGAAGCTGAATTAAGAGGCCGCTGGAAGCTGAATAGAAGATCATTAAGACTTGTTTTGGAACTTGAAAGTATCAATAAGAACTTAAATTTTGGGCTGCATAGAACGTACTTCATATCAATAATGGAGCTGAGTAAGCGTGTTTGTACCTGTTTTATGGGACTTTTGGTAGCTTGGGTAGTCAACCCCTTTTTGAATCAAAACCGGGAAGATCCCATCTTTCCCAGGAGATTTGTATGGTTCTAGTGTAGAAATGGCCCATTCGAGGCGCCCTTTAGTAATTATTTTGCCTATTGTTGATATTTGGCTGTCTACGGTTCCTTCCGACTCGAATTCGTTTACTGCCGGTTCAGGACCATTTGGCCCTGATACAGCAGATTCTATCGATTGAGGAAAGTGAGTTTGCATTAAAACTTTCAGAGTTTCTTCTACGGATTTGGTATAAGTGCTGTCAGCAAGTTTAATAGTACCCAAACCATTACAGTGATCTTTAGAAAGAACTTTTTGTAGCCTGGCTACTTCGCAAGTATTCTCGATATTTTCACAAGTGTACTTCCAGTGTGTGCGTTTAGATTTACGAATTTCCTTGTTATAATCAGTTAATGCTTTTCTGTAAATATCCCACTGAGACGTTATTTTTGCTTTGTTAAAAAGTTTTCTTGCTTTTTTCCTCAATTTTTCTAATTCTCTATTCCACCAGGGAACATCCCTGTGCGTGTTGCGTTGTCTAACTGGGCAACTTGCTTCAAAGGTTTCTGAGATTCTACTTGACAACAGTTGTGCTGCCGCTTCCAATTCGTGACAAGTTTTAATTTCGCTTGGAGCTTGAGGTTCTCCTTGTCAAGGATGGAAAAATTCATTCACCAGCATGAACGCTAATGATTCTCAATCTCCGCTCCGTTTACGATGGTAGCATCAGCGATGCGAGCGTGAACAGACGATCGCCGATTGGTCGGATTGGCAATCCGAATGAATGAACTTTGAATACGTTTTAATGAACGAAACGAAGCCCGAAACATTCGCCGCGTCCAATTGGATCGTTTTTTATTTTCACCACGACGTTCGTTGGATGAATTGATTCACAAGTGAATGTCGAAACACAATCGCCAAACGATTGTAAGATTGCATTCGCGAATGTTTCCGTTACCGGTAAAGGATTGCGCCATCAGGTGCTTGTTTTTCGGCTAATTTTGTGCGTGTTTTAGCCCCCGCGCTCGCTGATGGTTTGTTTTCTCATGATGTTATTTTAATTTATGTTCGAATGAAAACAGTCAGCATATAGTTAGAAAAAAATGGACTTTTGCACTTTGCTTAAATAACTAAATGGACAAAGAGGAGGTTTGTAAATGCCCACTCTTGCTCATGAAGCGAAGGGATTTAGTCTTTGTCTACTGGGACACTTTTTGTAACCAATATTGCCAAATAATAAATAAAATATGTTGAGATCGCAAAGCTATTTAACAGTTTGATTAGTTCAAACATGCTGAATAGGAAAAAGGACAATGCTTTATTCCTAAATTAAGCTCAGAAAATGTTGCGAAATTTCAAAGTTCGTAATGAAGTTGTACTTATCCCATAGTTTCATAAATGTTATTGCATACTCGGAAACAGATTCTTCAATCTAAATTTAAATTTTTTAACAATTTAATAATTCTAAATTCTTAATTCTAAATTCTTTATTCTAAATAATAAATTCTATATTCTAAATATAAATGAAATATAAATTCTTAATTCTAAATTCTAAAGTCTAAATTCGAAATTCGAAATTCGACATTCTAAATTCTAAATTTTAAATTCTAAATTCTAAATTCTAAATTCTAAATTCTAAATTCTAAATTCTAAATTCTAAATTCTGAATTCTAAATTCTAAATTCTAAATTCTAAATTCTAAATTCTAAATTCTAAATTCTAAATTCTAAATTCTAAATTCTAAATTCTAAATTCTAAATTCTGAATTCTAAATCCTTATTCCTAAATTCTAAATTCTTAATTCTAAATTCACGATTCCAAATCCTTGATTTCAAATGCTCAATTCTAAGTTCTTGATTCTAAATTTTAAATTCTCAATTCAAAATTTTAGATTCTGAATTCCAAAATCTAAATTCTAAATTCTCAACACAAAATTCCAAATATTTAGCACTACATTCTCAAGACTATATTCTTAATTTTTAAATTTGAATTGTGAATCCGAAATTGTAGTTTTTGAATTCTAAATAGTTTATTCTACATTGTAATTCAAAATTTCTTATCATAATTATTTTTCAATTCTTAATTTTTTATGTTAACATTAAATTTGAAAATTAATTACTTCAAAATTTAAAATATTTCAATTTAAAAATTTCAATTTGTCTCAGTAAATAATTCATTTCTTAATTCTTAATTAAAATTCTAAAATCTTAATTCTTAATTCTAAATACAGAAAGAATTTAGAATTGAGAGCTTCGAAGTAAAGATCTATAGGGATGGAATAAGAAAATAGAATAAAGAGTTTTTAGTTATAGATTTTGAATTAAGAATAAGGATTTAAGATTTAAACTTTTCAAAATCAGATTTAAGCATAAAGAATTCAGAAATAAAAATTTATAATTATTTATTTAAATGAAGGTTTGAAAATTTAGAATAATGAGTTTAAAATTAAAAACATAGAAAAAGAGTAAGGAATTTAGGATTAATAGAATTCAGAAATAAGAATTTAGAATTAAAAACATAGAATAAAAGTGAAGAATTTAAATTAAAAAGAATTTAGAAATAAGAATTTAGAGTTTAGAATTAAGAACATAGAATAAGTGTTGAGAATTAAGAATTTGAAATTACGAATTAAGGATTTGAAATTAAAAATTCGCAATTTCATATTTAGAATTCAGAATTTAGAGTAAAGAATTAAGAATTAGGAATTATGAATTTAGAATTTTAAATTTAGAATTAAGAATTGATAATTTAGACTAAAAATTTAGTATCTGATTTAGAATTTCGAATTTAGAATTAAGAATTTAGAATTAAGAATTTGAAATTTAGAACTTATTATTCAGAATATAGAATTTAGAATTTAGAATTAAGAATTAAGAATGTAGAATTTAGAATTTAAGAGATTAGAATTAAGAATTTAGAATTTCGCATTTCGAATTAAGATTAAGAATTAAAAATTAAGAATTTAGAATTTAGAATTTAGAATTAAGAATTTAGAATTAAGAATTTAGAATTTCGAATTAAGAATTAAGAACTTAGAATTAAGAATTTAGAATTTAGAATTTAGAATGTAGAATTTAGAATTTAGAATTTAGAATATAGAATTCAGATTTTAGATTTTAGAATGTAGAATTAAGAATTTAGAATTTAGAATAAAGAATTTAGAATTTCGAATTTCGAATTTAGAATTAAGATTAAGAATTAAGAATTAAGAATTGAGAATGTAGAATTTAGAATCTCGAATTAAGAATTCAGAATTTCGAATTTCGAACTTCGAATTTAGAATTAAGAATATAGAATTTTGAATTAAGAATTTAGAATAATGAATTAAGAATTTAGAATTAAGAATTAAGAATTTAGAATTTAGAATTTAGAATTTAGAATTTAGAATTTAGAATTAAGAATTTAGAATTTAGAATTTAGAATTTAGAATTTAGAATTTAGAATTAGGAATTAAGAATTTAGAATTTAGAATTTAGAATTTAGATTTTAGAATTTAGAACCTAGAACTTAGAACTTAGAACTTAGAATATAGAATTTAGAATTAGGAGTTGAGAATTTGAAAGTTAGAATTTAGAATTAGAATTTGAATTTAGAATTTGAAAGTAAGATTAAGAATTAAGAAGTATTAATCTAGATATTGGAATTAAGAATTTAGAATCAAGGAATCAAGAATTGAGGAGTTAGAATTTAGAATATAGAATTTATAATTTAAAACTTTGAGTTTAGAATTTAAAAATACGAATATAGAATTTAGAATTAGGAATTCAGAATTCAGAATTAAGAATTGAGAATATAGAATTTAGAATAAAGAATTTATATTTAAAAACCTAGAATTAAAAATTAAGAATTGAGAACTAAGAAGTAAGAATTCAGAAGTCATGAATTAAAATTTCGAATTGAGGTTTAGAAATTTGAATTTAGATTTCAACAAAAATATTGTTCTAGTGGACAAAGACCAAACCTCCACGCTTCGAGAAAAAGAGTGGAAATTAAACCCTTTCATTTGTCCGGTTTTTTATCCACGCAATGCGCAAAAGTTCACTTTTTTACCAACTACATAAATGCTGAATGTTCATATTCGAATATAAATTGAAATAACATCATGAGAAAACAAACCATCAGCGAGCGCGGGGGCTAAAACATGCACAAAATAAGCCGAAAAACAAGCACCTGATGGCGCAATCCTTTACCGGTTACGGAAACATTCGCGAATGCAATCTTAAATACAATCGTTTGGCGAATGTGTTTCGACATTCACTTGCGAATCAATTCATCCAACGAACGTCGTGGTGAAAATAAAAAACGATCCAATTGAACGCGGCGAATGTTTCGGGCTTCGTTTCGTTCACCCAAACCCCCATTCAAAGTTCATGCATTCGGGATTGCAATCGTTAGTGTTCATTCTGGTGTGTGAACTTTTTCCTTTCCCGATTGCTTCGATTGGCAGTTAGAACTGAATGAGTTCACCACGGATTGCAGATTGAATGTACTTCGATCCGATTTTTTCCATGCCTGCTCCTTGTAGTAAGTTTGATAGGTACAAGTCCCATTTTGTTTTACGTGGATCTCTGTACTGTTCCAATTGGTTTTTTTGAGCATTCAATTCAAAAAGAATATGATTGTGATCAGAAAGTGATATTTCTTTAGATACAGTCCAGTATTGAATATTCTCTGACAATGAAGGACTGCATAAGGTCAGATCAAGAACTTCTTCTCTTACAGCGTTTCTAAAAGTGGGCGCAGAACCTTTATTACATAATTGTATATTATTAATTGTTATAAACTCAAGGAGCCGTTCTCCCCGTTCATTGATATCAGAACTATTCCATACTGTATGATGAGCATTTGCATCACATCCTATTAAAAACGATTTATTGTGTAAATTATTGTGCCACCAGGGATTCTACTATTACAGGAGGTGCATCATCGACATCGCCCGGAAAGTAAGCAGAGGCCACTACTATTCCGGTTTTCCCCTTAGGTGTTGGCGTCTCTAGAAGGATGGCCACGATGTCTCGTTTGACAAATTCTGTGATGGGAAAAAAATTAAGATTTTTGTTCACTAGAACAGCCGCTCTAGGATTGTTCTCTTGTGAATCATATAACAACTTACCATTGCTTGTTGTGATTCCTAATATTTTGTTATTGTGCGCCCAAGGTTCTTGTATAAGTGCAACATCAGATTTATTTTTGGAAAAAGTTTTGCAAAGCACCGAACTAGCTGCTTTTGCGTGGTGAATATTAGCTTGAATAAACTTAATCATCTTTAGAACAATTGATTACAGCTTCCAAAGGATTATCAGGCGTTTCCTTTCGCCCTGAAGAATTGGTCCAGGCTTGTGGACCGTTTGTAGGCTGGACCATTGTCGCAGCATGTGTAATTATATTTCTGTATTCGACTTTTGTAGCTTGAAATATGTTTGAGTCGTTGTTTGTGCTTCTTGGTGCAGGATAGTTGTTTTGATATTGCCCAGCTGAGTTTGAATTCATCCTTAAGTTTGTACGGTAGTTGGTGTATTCAGAAGCTTGTTGCTCATATGGATTATTATTCATCGATGCTGTATAGACGTCAGCAGATTCCGGTATGTTCTGGTTTATATTTCTATCAGAACGGTATTGTCGCTGATAATTTCTGCGATAGTTTGTGCCGCGGTTGTTGCTTTGCCATTTCCGATTATCTCTTTTTCGAATAAAAGCTGTTCCGTATTTGAAATCCAGCTGAAAGTTGCTTTGTCTTAAAGCATGTATAGATTGACCATCTACAACAAAGACCATTTCCTTGTGTATCTGATTGATCGTATACGTGTCAAGAATTCGCCATGCGCTAACGTTTAGCCCTGAATTCTGACTATCAATGTAATCTAGAATTTCTTCGATACTATCTTGCGCGCTCCCTCTGAAAAATCCAATTAATACCTCTGATCGAGGGATTCTTTCTTCATCGACAACTTCAAGTTCGATTCCTACGTCATCGCTAACCGTTGAAATGGTTTCTGAAAGCCAATTGGCTGTGGATTGGTTTTTACAGGTGATAATTAGATAACCCGGTTTAATGGAACAGTTCTCAAATTTAGGTTTAATCTCTTTATTTTTTTGTTGCTTAACAAGTGATAGGATTCTAGACTGTGTATGAAATAACTGTTCAGCGGTAAGTATGGCATCAGGATAGTTAGTCGGGAGTATTCCCACCTTAACACGACTAACAACGTCTTTAAAGGTGCTTCTAGGGTTGCTTTCCTGTATTTCTCCTTGATTAGGGTCAAATCTTAATTGTTCCATGCGAAAATTGAGCGATTTGCTCTGAATAGTATTTTGTTGAGCACTGCGATCAGTTTCACAAAATCTTTTTGGTTGTGGGTTTCCTCCACTACTAGAACAGCTTTGATCAACATTACGATTTCGTTTATTGATGTCGGATTGAGGAGTGTTGATCGATGTCAAAGAGTTAGATTGCACAATTTGGCGCGCCATTTCCTTGCTGTGCCCTTCTGCAATTAACTTTTTCAGGCGTTTTTTGCCTGCACCGCTTAGATAAATCCATTGGCTGGGCCCTTCTTGAGTCCCTGGCTGCTGAACATCAACTGCATTAATTTTCATTGGAGTGTTGAGGATTGTAATGTTTGCTGGATCATTAGTGTTGATATTTCCCTCATCATTTGAATAACATGGCAGCGGGCTATTCAAGATTGAAGAGGAACACGATAGAATATCCTCTGCTGATAGAGATTCCAACATATCGGCATCCTCGACCGATTGTTTACCCGTGTCAGCATTATTTCGTTGATTATTTACTTTAGAATCTTCTGGATTCATGCCTGTTGGTTCGTTAGAAGAGTGATAAGATTACCATTAATTTGGCAAATTAAATGAACGTTTGATCCGATGATAATCATTATCAATAGAGAAAAAAAAATCGATTGATAGTAGAAGATAATCTTAAACAAATGAGAAGAGACTTACTGGTAGTATTTTGTTCTGGGTTCGTTCCGGTTTGTCCGAACTTTTCGTTTATGATGAGCTATTGTAGTGAAAACGGCTCAATTATCGATTTCCCGATCAGCTGATACGCTTGGTGGACGTGAGCACTAGCTATTTCGTGATATATACACTCTTGTTATTAGTTCAATTCGTTCCTTCGTGTCCGAATTGCCACAAATTGCTGATATGTTGTTCTTTTGGCGCACTAACACTGGCTATTCCTCTGGAGATTTGAACTGAGAAACAATGTAGATTATTATGAGATTGCTTAATTGAATGTATCGGTTGGTTGTAGATTTTTATTAGCCATCTTATGGCTCTTTTGATGTGATAGAACTCAAACTTGATAGAAAACATGAGAAAAAAAAATAAATTAATTGATACATGAATAGCATGCATCAAACTGAATCACTACACATATGCTACAAAGTGAACTTACTGATAGAGTCTGTTATTGGTTCGTTCCTGTCTGTCCGAACTTTTTATTACGATGAAATTCTCCGGCAAAATGTTACGAGGGATCAATTCACCGATCAGCTGTTAATAGCCTTGGTGGACGTGAGCACCAACGATGTTGTGATGTTTTCACTATTTTGTTTTGTTCGATTCGTTCCTCCGAACCGATCAGACTTTATTGCCACAGAATTCTCACAATTCAGTTATTCTTCAGGGCGCTGACACTAGCTATTCCACTGACGATCGTAGGACTGAAAATATTAATTTTTATGAGATTATGAATCTATGAGATATGAACACCAGCAAAAATGTCTAAATTATAAATATCTTGAAACAACAAGTTGTGCAGTTGCTGTTTCTCTTTCTATACGACAATAAAATTTAAAGAGAGACAGAAGCAAAATTATGGTAAACTATGATGTGACAGATCAATTGATCGTTTTTATCGTTTACATCCACGGTGTGAAGTATGACAGCTACCATGGCACATGAGCCATGGGTGAATGAAAGGGCTATAAAGCGAATAGGTTCACTACAAAGGACAAATATGGCCTTTGTTCTTCCGACATGTTAAGCAGATGGATTTTCGATTTGACAGAACCAGAGAACCAGAAAAAACTGGCACGTACACGCGATTTGTATGGAAAACGTCAAGTTGCCAGGGGGTTGCAAAAATCAAAGACCAACTTCGTTTCAAGCTTATTTGAATTTTCTGGATGAATTAATGTGCAAAAATTTCTTCTTCCCTACAAATTCCCATACAAAATTGAGAAGCTTGGCGCTAACGCAGGAATCATCCAAATCAACTCAAATTTTACACTGATGCTTGGTGACTCAAAGACATCGAGAAAACATATTGGTGCAAAAAGTCATTTTTTTCAGCGGTCTAATGCGTATATTACCTAATATGCGCATTTAGGAACACGTCCCCTTAAATCAAATTTGAAATTCTACAAATTTCAAAGTTCAAGTTGCACTCAAATCCTTTTTCCGCATTTATCGGAACACATTCTGATCAATCTTCTAAAACATTCAATTTTTTTCAAGCATACATATGTAGATCTACAGTAGTTTTTCGATTTTATCATTATTCGATTTTATTAATACTCGCCAAATTCACGCTCGATTTTATCACGGTTATTGTTTCGATTTTATCACCTTTTTTTAGAAATCATTCAAGAATCATTTTCAGGACCTTATTTTTTTTCAAAAGCGTAGAGTGTTTTTGTTCATGATATTTTTTATGGTTTATTTTATGGTATGTAAGTATTGAATAATATAAACTTTTTTGGTTATGCGAATCATATAAAGATGTGGGTGAATTTAAGCGTTTTTGAAAAAATGCATCTCCGATTTCGTCGTTAAATTTGTTCATTTGAAAGTGTGGCGTGCGCAATCCTGAAAGGACCACCTTTAGTATTGTCTGAATGGATAATTCTGGAAGATCTAAATGAAATTCCGCTAGCTTTGCCTTAAAATGTGTAAAAAGGACTGAGATTTCTGTTTTTCTACATATTAAAAAACAAAGAATTATCTTTCCATAAAACAATTCTAGAAACACACTTTAAAGTCTAAGCTTAGCAAATTTCAAAATACTTTCAAACAGGTAAACTTTTTAGTTAATCAAAAGTGTGAAGATTAAAATATTGAAATAAGAAATTTGCAGAAATTTCTTTTTATTCATTTTTCTTTGAACTCTTTTTCAAAATCTACATAACATATAACGGCTGTTAAATTTCCATAAAAGCTTAATAATCCGAGATATTAATCAAACAGTAGCGCTACAAAGTGCTCCATACAAGAGTTTAGAGAATTTGGGAAGCTTTTAGGAACAGGCATATAATTAAAAGGGAATTAGCTCTTAATGTTATTTTTCAATAATTATTGGGCAAAATTTTGTCATGAAAATGTACTTGCAAGACACGCCGACAGAAATACATTCGATTTTTTTGCAAAAATTTTCGAAACATGTGCAAACAGCTCTCACATAAAAGCAGACATTCCAGAAGTGCATTTTTCATAAATGAAATACCACTCTTAAATAAATCTATAAAAAATCTAAATCATTTTAAATCTTCTTCCAGTACAAGAAAACAACTCAAACACTCCATTGATTCCAGAAAAAACCATCAAATTTGTAACTTTGGTTAACAAAAAACAGGATAAAATTCCAGTTTTTTCAACCAGGTTTTTTCCTTGTTAGAATGCTTTCCAAAACAGAACTTTCATAAATTTAGCTTACAAATATCTTCAACAATTTTTTTGAATGAATGTTTTTCTGAAAAAATCAAGCCGTAGTAAAATGAGTTTTAAATTCTTCGAAAATTTACACCCTTTTGTTTACCTTTTTTCCTAACTACAAAACGTCAAACATTTACCTGGCATCGCGGATTCTGTTTATTAGATGTAGACTATCAAATTAATACTTTACAATTTTACATCTTTTTATTTCAAGAAAAAATCTTAAAATTGCGTAAGAGAAGAATATTTTGAACTGAAATCGGTCCTTTGTATTTAGTAATCTTGATAATTACATTTAATGATCAAAATTTATTGATACAAAACGTTTTACAAATATTTAAGCATTCCAAATAAAAAAACATTCAAATAGGTATCTTTCTCAATCAGAGAAAACCAACTCTAAACATCTTCAGTTGAATTATAAAAACATTAGCTTCAAATGTCAATTTTCTCAATCGAAAGTGCAAAAGCAGTTTGCACCAACCATAGCGCTTCAAATTGCATTTCAAAATTCGATTATCCAAACTGACGAGAAAATCACACCGTTTTTTCCTTGCAGAACAAACTCAAGCGGGAGGACGCCTTCATGCGTTTGAACCTGGCGAAAATCAACCAGGAGTGGCGCAGCATCCTGCGCAACATCAAGTGCAAGGAGCTGAAGCACGAAATCGAACAGGTGGAGAAGATCTGCACCGAATGCATCGACAACAAGAATGGGATTATTCGACGGCTGTTGTGCGATCTAGACGAGTCGGAGGAGATATATGCGACTATGTTGCACGCGCACATGGAAAAGATCGAAAAGATCATGAACATCCACGGCGATCGGTTGCAGTTCTTGAATAAGCTGTACGAAATCGAGAAAAAGGAGATTATTAGGAATTATGATCAGGAGATCGCTAACTATAAGGGCAAAAAGTTTGGGCTGCAGAAGGAGTTGGAGTGCGTATTTTATGGGCTGGCTGAGCGATCGAAGATTGATCGGGATCGGGCCGAGGAGGAGCACATGTTGAAGAAGGATGAGCTGAAAAATTCGGTAATTTGATTTTTTTGGTTCAAAAGTCTTTGCTTTTATTTGCTGGTTGAGTGCAGGCCGGTGAAAGAACAAGAGACATTGCTTATGCAAGTGCAAAGTGGATAAATATTGTTTTGAAGTCTAAAACAAGATGGTTTCGTTCTCCCAGTCATCGCAGTTGGCCTGGCCGCGATCGGCCAGGCAGGTGACGAATTTCAGCGAAACCTCACATTTTTCTTTCAGTTTGTTGTCTAAACCGATCATGTTGAAGCATTCCTGTATCGAGTCCGTGTAGAATTCGCGTAGGTCTGTACTTCGAAGGTCTTTGGTAACGACTTGAAGAACTTTCTGTTTTTCGGGGACCCCGTCGTTGTTAGTCATTTTCATTTCTTGGAAGAAGCACTGCATCAGGCAGGCTCGATCCCGCTGCGTTTCTGCATCTGTAGCATTGTTGGAGCTATTACTGTTGGTGTTGCTGCTGGTGTTATTCATGAAGTTGTTTCGCTCTTGGTTATATCGGACGTTTTGTTGATAGTTGTAACCACCATATCCGTACTGAGGGACGTCATTGTAATATTGTCTCTTGTATCGTGAGGGTTGCCCATAAGGGTCGCCGTTGCCGTATCCTCCTCTTCGCCGCATGCCGTAGTCGTAATCATTCCTTCCTCGATAATCTGGATAGTCTCGACCACGCGTTCGATCACGATCCCGTGTCCTATCAGTGCGCCTTCGATCGTCTCTTCTACCATCTGACCGTCCTCTGTTCTGGCCCTGACCTCCATTCGAGGTCATATTCTTTAGTGTGAAGACACCACCTTTACCATTGGCCCCTCCCTTTTTATCGTCTTCATCGTCGTAGGAAGAATCGTAGTCCTCGTACTCATCACTGCTCCTGTTTTTCGATTCCGTTGCTATCCGTTTCATGCAAAGCTTGATAACTCTGCGCACTTCTTCACTGCTGGGACCGTCCTCGGTGCGGCATTTCAATCCAAGGGCGCCCTCCAAAAGGAACAACAGTATTACCAGGACCAGTAAACACACAACTGGACGATCCAAAACCATGGTCGCCATTTTCCGCCCGAACGGACGGGCATCTCCTTATGGGGGAACTTTTAATTGGAGAGTCTACTATCGCGGGATCTATTAAAACAACTTGATTCCCAGTTCACTGTTCGTGCTTTTATAGCCCAGTTGACAATGTGCAATGATGCTGACGACCTGACGAAGCTGGACAGAGTTTGACAGTAATTGGAGTAATCCGTTCGAATGAAGGCTGTTGATGTCGAGTTTTCAATCAAAATCTTTTACTGAACAAGGTTACACCAGAGCTGTGAAAATTATATTAAATTTTCAGAAAACGCTTGTTGATTTGAACTAAATTTTTTACTTTCATAGGAAAAGAGATGCCATTTTAGTTTTTAATATCTATCTCTTCCACTGATCTCAACAAATCAAACCCCTGTAGATGATACTGAAGCTAGAAATGATTACCAAAGAGCGCGAAAAACATATGGAAAAGCTGTGGAAAGAATTCCAACGGGTTCTTAGTGCCTATCTACGCAACACCGAAGAGTATCGCAACGAGTATAGCAAACTGCGGGATCAGGATTCGAACGATACGCGCCAGATACAGAACCACTATGTCGAAGTGGCTCGGCTGGGCGAGCTGATCTCGAACCTTCGGCAAAAGTTGGTCACCATTAGGGAAGAACACGATTTCAACGTAAAGCAGTTGCAAAAATCTAAAATGGAACTGCAGGAGCGTATTCGCAACATCAAGCAAGAGATGGAGATCGGCCTGAAGATGGACGAGGAAAAGCTGAAGCAGCTGGCCGTTTGCAGTAACGGAGCGTTGAAGTATCTGCAGAATCTGTTGAAGCGCGGCAATGCTATTTTGCAGATTGCTACGTTTTGCAAGAAATTCGAAACAGAAAATGAGAGTCTGTTGCCATTTGTGCACAGTGCAGTTAAGCGGCAAATGTTCGAGGTCGACGAAGATGAGCTCAAAGAACCGACTACGGAGATTGAAGCTTTCAAGAAGGATACGTTTGGAATAGCTAAGAAGTTTGAAAACTTTTGGATGCGTTTCAATAAGGCTAGAATCGACTGTGCGTGTTTGCAGGAGGAGAAAAAACAACTACTTGAGGACAACGAACGATTGAAAACACAGTTGAAGGAGTATTTGATAACGGTGAACATGAACAATGGTGGATCTTTGGAATCGAACGAGACTCTACTGACAAAAAGACCTAGTTCTATGAAGGTGGAAAAGGTAGTTCGCATAAATCTCAAGCAAGCTGTCATGTACAATCGGAATGGTGATCGTCGTCCGGTAACCTGCATCGAGGGAAACTTGAGCAACGCCATACGCAATGAGAGATTGTTGGAGTTTAGAAGCAGACCATCGGAACTGTATTCGTTGATTCAACAGTCTTAGTGACTTCTCAATTTTCATACAAGCGCAAAAATCAAATAGTGTTACTCGAATTTATTGCAAATGTCATCGACACGGTTTGAGTTAGTGTGGGCACCCAATAAAATACTGCTTATTCTTACGGCTAAAATATATACGAATAAAAATGGCCAAACGATAAATTACTACAACGGAAAGAAAATCCTTAACAAAAATAAATTGTTGTATTTTATTTTTTTTCAACGAGGAGCGGGTACAATCACTGGTCGATCGGAAGCCACGAACGATTGCGTTCGTCGTATCATGAAGTCCGGGGCCTTTCGATATGTTGGTGCCATTGCCTAAAATAACGGAACAATTGAAAAAAATTAAACATCACTGATATTTCCAAACCATACCTGTAACTTGGCCTCAACTATGCCTTTGTTATCCTCGGACAGTTGAATTTTCTGTCGGGCTTGCTTCAATTCCCGATCCAAACGCTTCCGCTCGTCTTCCAGCTGACGCAGTTTTTGTTCCGCCTCCTTCAGCCTTTTGTCATTGTCCTGCTGTCGGTGTTCGAATTCGATGCGTTTCTGTCGCTCTTGCTCGAGCAAAGTCTTCTGTTCCGATTGCAGCTGTTCCAGCTCCTCTCGTTTTTCCCACTCTTCAGCCAAAACTCGAGCTTGCAGTGCACGAACAATTTCTTCATCACGTTTCGCCTGTATCTCATCCTCCAACATCTTTTCCAAGCTCATTTTGACGTCTTCCAGCTCGGCAACTCGGCGTGAATCTTCCCTGGCTACGGCTTCGAACTGTCTTGCTTGCGATTCAGCAGCCAGTCGAGCTAGCTTCTCTTGCTCCAGCTGCACGTTTGTCTCTTCCAACCGCTTCAAATGGTTGTTTCTTATCTGCTCTTCTTCTTGACGTTTCCGGAGCTCCAACTCACGGTGCTGTTTCCTTCTGTTTACTGTATCTCTTTGGAAGCCTTCTCTACCAGTGGAATAAGTGATCGCAAGCTGAAGTGCCGATATCCATTGAAGTCTCGTTTTGTGATCCTGCGCCCCTAATTCGTACGTTCGATCGCCCGAAACAAGTGTAAACTTTTGAATTCGTTCCGTCTTCCCCGATGACGACATACTTGGTTTCACCATGAATTTCGAATCCAAACAGATCGCTCCGCAAGTATCTTTATCTGTGTGATGTTTATAGTAACTAAGCTCGCAAGGCTGCAGTACGAAGAAGTACTCTCGAAACGTTGGCAACACGTAACCTCTCCGAAACAGATACCCCTTTTTGATCACATCCATGATCAACGTCTGGTAGATATCTCCGATTGCTTCGCAGATCGACGCCACATAATCGTTCACTTTGTCGTAGTCCTTGAACCGTAAAATATCCAAAAACTCTCCGAAAAACAATCCATTATCGGACTTCTTCAAATAATCGTACTTTTCCTCATTGTTGTAATCCAACCCGAGTGAGTTCAGCAACTGCTTCACAACGATCAACGCCTCCGATGGATGAATTTTGACGGAAAACTGGTTTTCATCTACGTCATCACGGTACAGGTCTGCCATCAAACAGAAAATCCGGAACAGCTGATACACCGTTTCCTCCGTGAAGTAGGTGTCGCTACTAATCTGGTAATCCTTGTGACATACGAACCAACAGACCTAAAATAAATAGTTGTTTTTTTAAATAGTAAAATCAAAACATATTAAAAATTCTTACCTCATCGATTTTGCTTTCGTAGTTGCGCATCAGTGAGAGTGGAAGTTCGTTGGAAAGAGGAGAGAATACTTCCTGGCCCAGGTAGTACAGAAAGTGATCGAAGTTGATTGTCGGTGTGGAGCGGTAGTGATCTAGACCCCGTTCAACGCCGTACAAATCGAGCAAGGTTGCGATGTTCGCCGTGAGAACCTGGTTTTGTTTGGGTTAAGAATAAAAAAAAAAAATTCGTAAGTTTAATTCAGTAAGTTATTCAGAATATTTTTAATAGCAGCAAAATCGTGTGAAATGCACTCTTACTTTTAAAACTTGGGTATGATCTACCTACAGTCCTGACCCGGTTGACGATATTGTATTGATCGCCCAAAGGCAACCGAATATACAGAGCGAACTTGACGACCTCCCTGGAAGCTGCAAGGTAGAAGGTCTGCAGAGAAGCACTTGACTGGAATTCAGATGTAAGTAGAACAAAGGGCAGACTCAGAAGCTCTTGAAGACGCCGGATTCTGATCGTCTACAATAAAGATCTTTTATTCCGGCCCATGCGTCGGACAACCGGCACTGAAACCATAAGTTAGTGAAATAGCCTAGAATACATACCTACGAAGATGATTATTCTACAAGAAACTGCTGCCTTAAATTAGGGTGCAAAGTTTCCTGTGGCTAGGCAAAGAGGAATGCCCAAGGAAACAAAATCCGCGTAATGACAAACTTCCTAATATCGTTAGAGAATAGGCGGAGGAGACTGTGATCAAAGCACCACATAATGATTATACGGCAGTGAAATGTGGAAACGTCAGTAGAATCCTGAGGACTTGATCCGGTAAGATCTTTCTCGAATTGAAGTTGGCAGACCTTGCTTGAATTGCATGGTTCTGGCATAATACACAATTAAAGAACAATTTTTAACATATGTTCTCAATTTATGCTATAGCATAAATTAATGCATAAATTATGCTATAGTTATGTTAAAAAAATTGTATTGGGTTCACCTCCCTCCTCCTATGTACCTACTCACTGAAAGGAGGATGGTGTGTCAGATAATCATAAAATCATACCAAAATGGTTTTCCATGTTAAGTTTTGTCCATTTCTCGGATTTTGTAAAAAAAAGTTAAATGTCAGCTTTCCTCGTCCCTTCCTTTATTTCCAATTCTATTATCCCACTGCAAGAAAGGAATTGTTTGACATAAAAAAATTCTCTTATTAAAATACCATCCCATGCCAAATTTGGTTTTATTTGCGATGTAAATTCTTGAGTTATGCATAAACTTGAAAGGAACTACCAACCCCCTTCCATTCGCCCCTTTGAATGGAGGAGTGAGAAATATAAAAGTATTTTTTGTACTCAACAAATGTTGGATACCAAATTTAATTTCATTTGCTCTATACATTCTCGAGTTATGCAAAAAAAAATGTATGGTAGCCCCCTTCCCCCTTTATATCTTTCCGCTGAAAAAATGGTGGAGCTTTTATTTATAATAGAAACATTTCTCGTATCCAAATACCCTAACATGCCAAATGTGGTTCAAATTTGCTTGATCAGATCTTCAGTTATACTGAAAATTGTAAGGGAAATCTCTTCTCCCCCTTTTCATCCACCTTTTTGAAGGATTGAGGAATACAAAATATTCAAAGAAGCATTTCTCGTACCCAAATATCGTTCCATGCAAAATTTGGTTCCATTTTCTGTTGTAGTTCTTAAGTTATGCAATAAAAATTGTATGGAACTTCCCTCCCTCTTTCCTTTCTCCCCGCTGGAAGAAGGAAGGGGTCTCAAACAATCATTAGAACATATCACGTTCCCAAATATCCGCCCACGCCAAATTTGATTCCATTTGCTTGATTAGTATTTGAGTTATGTAAAAATTAAAAAGAGGGCCCCTCCCCCCTTTATATCTTCCTACTGTAAAGAGGGAGGGGTTTAAAATAATCATAGAAATATTTTTCGTATCCAAATACCTTCCCATGCCAGATTTGGTTCCAATATCTTGAATAGTTTTCGAGTTATATGAAAAATTGTAAGGTAGCCCCCTCCCCCCTTTCTATCACCACACTGAGAGGAAAGAGGGGTACCTAATATTCATTGAAATATTCTCCGTTCCCAAATACCACCCCATGCCAAATTTGATACCATTTGCTTGATTGGTTCTCGAGTTATGCAAAAAAATGTCTTTTGTTTGGGAGGCCCCTCCCCCCTTCCTGTTAGGGAGGGGGTCCCAAACCATAATAGGAACTTTCCCTGGCCTCCAATACCCCCATCTGCCAAGTTTCACGTAAATCGGTTCAGTAGTTTCTGAGTCTATAGGGAATAGACAGAAAGAAAGACAGACAGAAATTCATTTATATATATATAAAGCTTGGTTTTTTTGACCTAAAAACTTCAAATCAAGATTTCTCGAAAATTCGACTAGGGATTTTTTTAAAAATTTGCCCAGAGGTGTAGAATTACCTAAGAAATCGAGCCCTATACTTGGTTTTGATGGTCACTTTTTTTATAATAACGGTCCAGGGGGGCACCGTGACAAAGTTATGGTCCTCGAGTCATCAAGAGAAGAAGTCAAACTTTGAATCGCTGGAGAATACACTTCATACGAAGATTTTTCTACCCAGGTGAACAAAATTGTTTTTGATCTAGAGGAAGGCCTCATGCCAATTTTGAGCTGAATTGATCGATCAAGTTCTTATGGGAAATTGTCTGGATTTTTTCTACAAATTTCATTGAAATGACACAAAAAAAGTTTCGCTTAGCTCAAACTTCCAAGATATTAAATCAGAAACATACCCCTTTTAAGACCAAACTAATGAACAACTAATAAAAAACAAGCCAACTAAACTTTCGGCCGATAGAAAACGGGTAATATGTGTATGGGGTCTAACAGTAACCACAATGCGACTCACGATCGGATCCGCAGCATCCGTTCATGGTACATGGAGGATTCCTTCACGAAAGGAGCGATTGCAGGCCGCTTTGTAAGAAGCTTTGTGAGGATAGCCCTTGGCAAGACTATGGAACGAGGCAAGAAGACATATTTCAGTAAGCCCTAGGTGGTCAACAACAATCCTCGGGGTGCCGTTTACAGGTCTATTATCACTAAATCCAGGGTTAAATCAGACAAATCTGCGGTAACTGAAGACAGCAAAAAACGTGCCCTTCGGAACTATAACAAGCACAAGTCGCTCTACGCTCAGAACGAATACCCCAAACTGAACTCTGCATATACAAAAACCAGCCAGCGACCGGAGTTATTTTTATCGTTTACAATGGAACTTCAAGACCAGTTCGAAAAAATGTTGTATGCGGAAAGAAACAGGGCTTCCGTTCCACATGTTCCTGAACACAACAGTTAGTTTCGACCCCGAAATTTGTGAGCTCCATGCCGAGAAACTCTCAACAGGGGTCATTTCTCCAGAGCAAGGCTGTTCGGAATATCTTACTTTTAGGTTAATCTTTGAATGGTTTCCTAAGCGTTTTATACCCGTTTTGCTGACTCCCATCAAACTTATTTTTCAATCATCGCTGGACAGTGCGATCTTTCCCTTACTATGGAAGGAAGCTCATATGTTTCCTGTCCACGAAAAAGGTGACAAGAGAGATGTTAGCTACAACCGTGGGATATCAGCCCTATGCACGATATCCAAACTCTTTGGACTGGTCATGGATTCTATTTTCTCGTTTTACAAGCTTCACATTTCCAACGACTAGCATGGATTCATGCCTGAGCTTCACACCTTTCGTGCAAGACTGCTTTGTCAGCAACAATATTGTTTATTGTTAATATATCAACGGATCACGTATTGATCCTAAGACTTAAAAGTAACATTCATATGAAATAAACAAAACAGTATATACTACAGACTACACAGTTCTTAACATCACTAGAATTCTTCTTTCGAACATATTCCTAGAGGTATCAAAATCGAAGAGTTCTGAAAAACGGTTGAATGTCCTTGTAATACTTATCAGGGCAACTAGCTCCATAGTTGTTCTGGCGAAGAGGATGTGAAGCTGAAGGTTCCGATCTCTTAGTCCTGGACGTCGAACGCACAAATTGATAGTTTCCAGCAGCATGGGGCAGTCTATATTCGAGGTCAGAAGATCGAAGACTAATAGTGCTTGAATGGTAGCTCTCCGAGCTTGGAGCGTGTCCAAGGATATGAGGTAGCAACGATTCTCGTTTCGAGGGAGGCGGAACGGATCTTGCCAATTCAAGTGTCTCAAAGCGTAACGTATAAAGCGTCTTTGGATGGCCTCCACTCGATCAGCACCAATCTGATAACCCACTCCAATGCACTGATAATGACTCCATACAGCAGATGTATACTCCAAAGTTGAGCGGACAAGGCTACAATAGAGACTTTTCGGGCAGTAAATTTCTTTGAAGTCTTTAGTCACGCGAAAGATAAATCCCAAACTCCTCGATGCTTTGTCGACTACATTTAGTTAGTGTGCCGACTTAAAGTCCAACTGTTGGTCAAGAATTACACTCAAATCATTTACGCGCTTTGCTCGAGCAATTATCCGGTTTCCAAGAAAGCCGTTTACGGGAAAAGGTGATGGCCGAGCATCTTTTGCGGTTTAATGGCAGGCAGTTGTCGTCGCACCATTTGACAAAATTGTCAAACTGTCGCTGTAAAAGTACAGTATCTCCAGAACATTTTATAGTGTAAAAAGCTTCAGATCATCTGCATAGGCAAGTTTTGGACCGTCAAGTAGTTAAAGCACGTCATCGAAGTAAATCAGGAACACTACTGGGCCTAAAGGGCTGCCTTGAGGCACGCCTGATGTGCCAGAGAATTGTTTGGAACATGAGTTACCTGATCTTACAGAAAATTTACGTCCAATGAGGTAACTGCGAAACCAATCTAATAAGGATCCGCAAATTCCTAGCCTCTCCATCTTCGCAATAGCTGTTTCGTGGTTCACCTTGTCGAAGGCAGCCGTCAGATCGGTGTAAATTGCATCGACTCGAAAACCGGCAGCAAAGCTGTTTTGCACAAATGTCAATAAGTTTGTAGTCGTAGAGCGCTTAGGCATAAATCCATGTTGATCATTACAAATATATTGCTTGCAAAACGAGAAAATTTGGTCAAAGATAACAAGTTCGAACAATTTAGCAACTGCACACCAAGCCGATATTCCTCTGTAGTTATTAATATCCCTTCTTTCGTCTTTTTTGTAGACCGGGAACATAAAAGCATCAAAGCAAGTAGCTGGTATGAAATCGGGGCCCAGGGAAACAGATTTTTTCAGTTTAACAGTTGCCTTCAGAATAGTTTCTTCATCAAACAAAAGAGATGTTGTTTAAAAGGGTATTCAGAGATGGAACGTTTCTAGTTGCACTATAGTTATTTGTTCAGAGGATACAGATCAGGAAGTAAAGACACTAGGAAACTTTTTAGCAAAAAGATGGCATATATCGTGGTCCGACGAGGCCGTCTCGCCATCCAGAAACAAGTTCGTTGGTAATCCAGACTTTTTCCGCTGGTTTTTGACGTTTTTCCAAAAAGACTTAGGGTTTTGTTTAAAATTCCGTAGCAATCGAGATAAGTAATTCTAGTAGCAGCGTCACGCTGGCTTTTTAAAACGCTGAATTCAGCTTACAAAATTCATCCCTTGAAGAGGGTGATTTTAGCCAGTTGTAGTTTCGAAGGGCTTTGCGCTTCATAGTTATCATACGTTTCAAATCTTTGGTGATCCAAGGCGCTCGAGCATTTTCGACAGCAAGACATTTCGGCACATGTAGATCTATAATGTGATTGATGATGTGTGTAATTCTTTCTGCTGCAGCGTTGGGATCGGATCGATCAAGCTCAGCTTCCCAATCAACTAAGTCTAGCTCGTGAGAAATAGCCTGGAAATTAGAGTTTTTTAAATCATGGAAGAAAGACGTCGGTTTCTCTGAGCGGAGAATATGTAGGGTCAGGATACAGAAAGCCTCTCTGCGATGGACACCACTTTATACCCGGAAGATTAAAATCACCAATGATTAAGAGGTCGTCTTCAGGGCAAGTTAAAGACCCAAAATGACGCCATTTATACTGATCTCTCGGATGCTTAGGTTTCTGTGGATCCGTACGGGATTGGTTCCAGAGGTATAAACCGGAACGAAGGTTATCTGTTCGAACTGGTGAATCCTTTTCCAGGCAATTACCGCCACCCCTCAGGAGTGCCCCAAGGAAGCCATTTAGGACCGATAATTTTCGTAATCTACTTCAATGACACGCTCTCGCTTCTCGACGGCACAAAACTCGCATATGCTGATGACCTGAAACTTTTTCACGCCATAAACAACCAGGATGACATCGACTTTTTACAGCAGCAATTCTCCGCATTTGCTCACTGATGCAACATGAACTGACTGCCGTTGAACCGCATTAAATGCTCGATTATATCATTTTCGGGAAAGCGACACACTCTTTATGCGGAGTACATCCTTGGAGACGAAACCATCATCCGGGTAGACCACATTAACGATCTAGGAGTTATCCTTGATCATCGGCTGGAGTTCAAAACTCACACAAACTATGTTGTCGACAAAGCTTCTAGAAACCTTGGATTTCTGTTTGGCATGACCAAAGACTTCGAATACGTGTACTGCCTTTAAAGTCTATATTGCTGCAAAGTTTGTTCCATTCTCGAGTACGCATCAGCTGTTATGTGCCCTTTCTATCGGAACGGAGCTAAAGGAATCGTGGCTATCCAGCGGCGCTTCTTGCGTTATATCATACGTCACTTGAATTGGCATGACCCGTTTCGTTTGCCAAACTATGTAAATCGCTGCCGCCTCATAGACTTGGATAGGCTTCAAATTCGTAAAAACGCTACTCGAGGACTAAGAAACCAGCATTTGCAACTCTACGTTCCCATTCGCCTGAACAACTATGAGGTCAAGAGCGCTTTTGTCGGAATCTTAAAAAATTTCAATCATTATTCTGAGCATTTCGACTTCAACTGGAATGGATTTCAATTTCAATAAGTTATTTATGATTAAGCTATCATTAGGATCAACATGTGGTGCGTTGATTTTTTATACAAATAAGGAATTGACAAATGACAAATCGAAAGTGAGCTATTCCTACAGGAAAAGGTATCTAGCTGAAATTAGTATTATACAATCGTGACCTTAGATGACCGGAACAGGCCTTCAACAGCGTCAGTTGGACATCTATTGACTCGTTGCTCATTGAGAGAGGAGGGGGGGCTACCTCTGTACCTTGAACCTGTAGCGGAAGTTTTTCAAGTGGCAATACTGAATTCGGTTCTGGAAAATATAACCAATGATAACAAACAAACCTATACCGAGGATAAAACTGGTGGGGATCGCAGAAAACATTGTCCTGATAAGGTGTAAACTTTTTCGCAGTTGTTTTGTACGAAAGGGTTATTTCACAATCGGGGAAAACCATAAAATCATACAAGTGCGGTTGAGATGATCAATCTCAGCCTTCTGAACGACTTGAATAAAAAGTAAGTAAATTTTGCTGCTATTTCATAACGACTTCACGTAGTTGATTGACCAATTTCGTACCAACGATTGCACTCAAAGATCCCAGTGAATGTAGGATTGAGCAAAGATCTTAGATAGTCCAGTAGCCGGTAGCAACTAATCTTCATATCACTCACCTTCAATTTCGATTTGCCAACGAAGCCGGTGTCATCTTGCTGCAGGGCGCTGAACGCGTGCCAAATACTGTTGGTCACATTCTTCAACAACGCTGCCATTATTCTTCTTCTCCGTCGACTGATGGCCTTATGCCTTCGAATGATCGCAGAAAGGTGATTGTTCTCGGCAACAACCTTCTGGGGTGCTCAGATCAACCCGGACAACTCTGACAAACTGATGAACGACAACACGTGTGAATTAACCACAGCACAGCACAGCACACAGACGTCCAATTTGCCAGGCAGCCACCTCGTCTCGAGAATGGGTCGTCGCGCATTCAATTTCTCACGCGCGCGTTTTTTTTTTTAATTCTTCTGTCAGCTACCGCGCTTTTTTGTTCTGCTTAATTGTTATCACTTTTATTACGTTGCTGTCGTTTGCACTTGCATGGTTTATCACAGTTTAGAGGAATTGAAGTTTGCCGGTTCGTCGTATTGGGGCTCCATTTGGTACTTGATTAATTGCTCACATCACACTGCTGAATGGGTACAAGGTTTAGTTAGCTAGAACATATTTAGCATCAAAAACTATAAGTTCAAGACGATGGATACTGTTATGATAATGCTAGGAAAGAAACGCATAATTTTCAAAAATTCATTGAAAATTTTCCATTCGTGAACGGCGGATTAGATAGCAAACGTGTTGGTCGCCCTATTTTGCGAGAATATTCTCCGATCCGTATAATAAAAGCATTTTTTTACGGATAGGACATACTTCATTTTCACACAGCTTTATATTTGATAAGGGACCTCGTCCAATGTGCGAAACTTGTAATTTACCTTTGAATGTAAATCATATTTTAGAAGATTGTACTAAATATTCCGTTCTAAGAAGCCAATTAAAAATTAATTGTAACATATTAAAAGACAACAGTGAGATCCCTTTGAAAAATCTTTTTCAATTCTTACGAGAAATAGGATTATATTCAAAAATCTAGTTATAAAAAATTATTCAAATATGTATTGTAATTATTATTATAATTTTTTTTTTTGAGAGAATAGAATAGATAATTAGATTGTAAATTAGGAAAATATTGTAAAATAGGTTTTGCTTTTGTCTGGTGCTGATAGCCAATTTTGTGCTTAGTACCTATTCAAATAAATAAATAAAAAAAAAAAAAAAAAAAGCATTTTGAACACAATATCTAGAAGCACAACTCCCGCACTTCCAAATATGGAAAGTGGTTCCGCTCGCTGCTCTGCGGGTTGATTGAATTGCGTTCGAATTTATTATTAATTTTAATCTCGGTATAAATGGCATATTTTAAATTTCTCTGCTCGCGTTTGATTTGAATTTATTTAATATGAAAACCGATATCTTTTCGAAACCGTCAATAGAATTCAAGAATATGGATTTGGTGCCGTTGATTCTGTTAATCAAAATCATTTGTTTGCTAATCTCTTTTTAAAAAACATGTGCAAGGTGATCGATGCAAACTTTAATCGAGAACGTATCAATGAACCCCGTGTTCCAAATAAGCAATCGTGCTTTTTTATGTGTATTTTGAAATTTGAATACCAGAAAAAAAATCAAAATTATTCTTCTGATCGATGATTCATTTCAATTGATGTAGTCAATGCAATGGCTTAGTTTCTTGACACTATTCGCAATGCCAATGCTCAAGTAAAAATATAAAGAACGTGACATAACACCATTTCCCCATCGTAATAAAATTAGTTGAGCAGCGATGAGTCAAGATTCTCTAGAGGAATTCAAACTTGAATGTGATATCAGTGCATCATCACAACTGTCTGTTTGTTTATTTTCCAGTTATTTATCAGAATTCAATTGTCAGAAAAAAAAACCTAGCGGCAACAAAAATGAAACTTTAAACCGTTCCGACTCCAGTCAATACAAATTTTTAAAAATGGTTTCAAATAAATTGTTGGAGCATTTAAACCCACCATCAAAACGAATAAATGAAAACAAAAGAGATTAACTTGATCGATGTTCCAATTATAATAAGTATGTAGTATGTTTTACTGGGAGCATCCGTGAATACTGAATGTGAAAAAAATCAAAATCAAATAAAGAAATGTTGAAATCATGTTAGTGAAACGAGCAATCGAGTGAACTCCTTAACTGAAATGGGATAAAAGATTTCCTATGAAATCGATAGGATAACGTAGGGTAAGTTGGTACATAATGAGCACCCGGGGCGAAATTTCATTCCCCACGATAGTAGATACCCACATATTTATATTCTAAAATATATATTCTATAGTTACTTCAGTATCAATTTTTCAGTAGAACAGTTATCTCCTTCTCAAATACACGGAAATGTAGTTTTAAAAAAGAATTCTCAGACGATAATTGAAAATTTTCGTGGAGTAAACGATAAGCTTTTTATCTTTAAATCATATTAGACTATGCGCCCACTTTTTGTATATATTGTTCCTTAAATATCATATTCTTTAAGGTAAAGTATTTTGCCACAATTAATGTAAAAATCCATTTTTACTCTAATTTAATGATAAGTGCTCTAGACGGGGTAAATCGGACACTATCGGCCAGATAATCTAACTTCAAGTTTATCTCGATGAGATTGTCATGTTGTTTTATTTATCTTGTCGATGCTCGTTCTCAGTTACGGTGCCAACATTGGCACGGAATTTCCTGCAATGTTTCCACTATGAATTTAGGTAAAGGATCTTTCCAGATATGCGAACACGTCAGAAGTAGGCTCTGCTGTCCAAACCAGAAAAGCTACTTAGGGACTAAGGGCCCTATTACTTAAGACCAAGCCCACCAATGGTTGCTAAACCTCGAATCGAGTACATACAGCAACATATCTATCAACCCAACATCGCACCAACAGTCGCTAACTTGATTCGAGAAATAGCATTCGAGCAGTAGGTTGTTACAGGATGCGTTTATGTAGCAACCCGGTAGCAACGCAGCCAGTCGTCGCCTTCAGAAAATAAACAAACACAAATACCAACCTGGATGGCAACAATGGGTGCGAAAATCAGTAAATAGTTAAAAACGCAACCAATCAAACCATCTAAAATACCGACCGAAATAGCAACGCCCGGTGGGCTTGGTCTAAGGCGAGTCATTTTACTCGAGTGAGCCATTTTGGTATTACAGTAATCGAGTTGAATCGAACTTGAGTCGAGTAGCTCGACTGAGTCGACTGCGAAAAATTTCAACATGATAGCCACCATTCCAGCACTTAAATTAATTCGATCAGTTTCACTCGACTACCGTAATACGAAATACGACATTTCGCTCGACTCGATAGTGTCGAGTTACTCGACTCGTTTTATGTAATGTGGCCCATAATATATCGTTGGATAACCTGCCGCTATTATGCCTACCCCTTTTCTGATACAGTAAGAGATAAAAGTTAGTAACCAAGAAAAATTTCGACCATCATTTTGCTCAGGTACCTTAAAGAAATGGATGTTTAATGAAATAAATTTTACTGACTGATATTTATTTATTTCACCAAACATCGTAGGCTACATATATGTATATTCTTAAAACTAGTAGTACAATCTTAATATTACTTTAAATACTACAATATTAGGTTCTTAAGTGCCTGTCGCCGTAAAAAGCACTTTTTAGCTGCTGTTTAGACATAGTAAAATCTATGTTCTGGTAGTTTTTATTATAATTCTGCATAAGACAATTGATTGGACTATTTTTACCATAATCAGTTCGAGCAGAGGTTAAAATAAACAGATTTCTGGTTCTCAACTGGCGACTCGGACAATAAAAGTTTAACTGATTTAGTAGATAAGTAGATTGAACACGCTGATTAATTATGTCGTTTACAAAGGAGATTGCAGCAAATTCTCTTCTAACACTTAATGGTTCAATATTTATTAGTAAACAGCGTGATTCGTAGCTTGGTAATTGGCTCTGAGACCATCCTAGATTTCGTAAAGCAAATAGAACAAATTGTTTCTGAATGGATTCTAGACGGTTTTTATGAGAAATTTGAACCACACAACGCTGCAGTATTCAAGTATGGATCGGACATAAGCTGTGTACAATGTTTTTAATGTATATGGGTCTTGAAAATTATAACTAAAACGTTTTATAAAGCCAAGCATACTATTTGATTTTTTAATTTCTGAGTTATAGTGATCTACAAAAGTAAGTTTTGAGTCCAATATAATACCTAGATCTCTTATCTTATTGATTCTCTCCACAGGCTCATTTCCTAATGTGACAATTTCATATGACGGATATTTTTTCCTTGTAAATACAATATGTGAACATTTTTTCACGTTTAGCTCAAGAAGACTTTTACTGCACCATTTGTAAAAAATATTTATTTCATTTTGAAACACCCTGAAATCTTCTTCGTTGTTGACTATCATATAAAGCTTCATATCGTCTGCGTATATAAGCACGTTTAGCTGGTTCAGTAAATAAGTAATGTCATTGACGTATAAGATAAATAATAAGGGACCGAGATGGGAGCCTTGAGGCACACCAGATGTAACGGAGATGCTTTTCGAAAGTGAACCATTGAATCTAACAATTTGTGTACGGTTTGTCAAATACGACTCAATCCATTTCAGCAGTTGTGTACTGAATCCGTTTTTATGTAGTTTAAAAATTAACAAAGGGATGTCGATTCTATCAAAAGCTTTACTGAAGTCCGTGTATAGAGCCTGAACGGAATTTCCTTGATCCATAGAGTGGATATTATAAGAAACGAATTCAAGTAAATTAGTCGCTGTAGATCGTCCTTTAACAAATCCATGTTGCTTTTCAGTTATGAGTGTTTTTATTTGATTATATATTTTTTGATTTACTATTGCTTCAAAAAGTTTCGGTATGCACGATAAGATTGCTATACCCCGGTAATTTTTAATGTCAGACTTTTTCCCCGACTTGAAAATAGGTACAAGAAAAGATTCTTTCCATACTTGAGGAAAAACACCGGATTTCAACGATGAGTTGAACAATAGAAACAAGGGCATACTTAGTTCATTTACAAGATTTTTTAAAAGTAATGGAGGAATTCCATCAGGCCCGGGTCCTTTGGAGCTATCCAGGGAGCAAATTGATTTGTGTATTTCCTCAAGGGTGATTGAATCTACCACAGTCAATGATGCTGAGTCGGAAAAATAATCGAAAAACGCAGTGTCGCGATCGGCTTCCGAAAAACTGGTGTAAACGCTTTGGAAGAAATTTGCAAACAAATTACATATTTCATGGGAATTATTACCGTTAGCGCTGTCCAAGTGCATACGAGATGGAAAATTATTACTTTTCATTTTGGAACTTACATACTTGAAGAAGCTTCTTGGGTTAGATTTAATGTTTTCCTCTGTTTTCCTATTATATTCTTCGAAGGAGGTATTAATGCATATGGCTAGTTGGTTGCATGCTTCTTGATATTCTAAACTATTAGCTAGCGATGGTGTCTTCTTCCAGTTTTTATGCGCTTTCTGCTTTTTATTTCTAAGATGCTTTAGCTCTTTTGAAAA
Source organism: Uranotaenia lowii (assembly GCF_029784155.1). Classification (NCBI taxonomy): domain Eukaryota; kingdom Metazoa; phylum Arthropoda; class Insecta; order Diptera; family Culicidae; genus Uranotaenia; species Uranotaenia lowii. Next base: position 368,344,152 of record NC_073692.1, on the reverse strand, counting down.
CCATGGCGGATTTCTGTTATTATTCGTTCGTCGCTTTATTTTTATTGGGACATATTTACTCAAGATATTACCAAGAATGTTATAAAAAATAGCTACCTGATTGACAATTTGGTTTTCGTGACAATTGGTTTCGCTTTGAAATGATGATTGCCAATTAACTGATTGTAATTTAGTTTTAATCATTGTGTAATTTGCATGGAAAAAGTCAAGGGTCTCCTCATATTCGTATTCTGGTATTCCTTTGTTGTCAGAACATATAATTGAAAATTCGATAGCTGTATGAAATGTCTCATTTTTCCAAATTGGATTAGTAGCTTCCAAAATACAAAAGTCATCAGTCAAGTTTGAAAACAGTAAATCGAGATAGCGATTGCAGGCATTTTTCACATGATTTATTTGATTAAGACATAAGGTAGCAAGATTGTCAAAAAGGAATTGTAATGTTTCATTATCTCCAAAAATCGGTAAAAGGATTGCTTCATTATCTTCATCGGGTAAAAATTGTAGATTCGATTGATTAAAATCGCCATACAGGTGAATTTTGAATTCGGGTTGGAAGCTTTTGAATAGTTCTGTTATGCTCAGTAGAAACTTTTGGAAATAATCTTTACTGGCATATTCTGGAGGAAAGTAGATCGACCCAAAAATATGAGTTTCCTTGAAGATTTGAGCTTTTGCCCACACCTGCTCAAATTCTTTGTGCTTAGTTATTTCAATGAGCTCAGAATCGAAAGCAGAGCTTATTGCTACTACAACGCCTCCGCCTGATTTCTTGTCGGACAAATTGAAATTTCGGTCATCTCTGTAGACATTGTAACGCGATCCAAAAATTTCCTCGCTTTTTATACTATCATCCCAGTTTGTTTCGGTTCCTAAAATGATAGTATAATTACTTGCTACTAAATTTTTATGAATTGTGTTTAGTTTAGATGCGCTTCGCATTCTGTTAAAGTTTTGGCAATATGCCACAATTTCTTTATTATTGATAACTGGGTGATCGCACGAACGAATGGTAACATGATCCGCTTGGTTTATAAATACAGAGGAATCGTGTTACTGTTCTGGTATGTTGATGAGTTCGGAAGGTGTGGAGAGACCGGGGGTGGCGCAGGAATATTTGAAGGCCTTTTTCGATGCCTTAGCACATTTGGTGAAGCAGAACTAGGACCGGGGTTCAATGTTTCTCCCCGTTGGAAGTTGATGAAGGTCGGGATCTTCGCTTTCGGAGTTGATTTTCTATTAAAAGCGACTTTTGCGGCAGCCAGTAGCTCTTTGTCAGTAGTGGCTCTTGCTTTTGATGAATTTTTTACGGGGGATTGTTTTCGTGACTGCTTCTGTTGTTTTCTTGATAGGAACATTTCTTTTTGTCTTTGTTGATGCTGCTGTTTTTTATGCTGTTTTCGCCTGGCTTTTTCCGAGGCCTTGACTTGAGCCGCACGCTTCCGTTTCCTCTCGTCGTATTCTTCCCAGTACTGTTGAGGTTTCCAAAGCATTTTGTTTCCGATTCGTCTCCAGCCGCTAGACGAAGTAGATGGATTTACCCTTGACGACGAAACAATTTCCTCGGCTAAAGTTGGTCCTGAGTCGTGTTGATGATCGGCCGGTTTGGCTTTCACAGCGTCGTGAATGGACCGTAATTCATCAATAAGGTCCTCGTTTACACCAGGATTCCTCACTGTAGCTCTTAACGCGTTCAGTTCCACCGCGATTGACTGGAGCGTAGGAGTGAGCTCCTGTTCAAAATTTATATAGCAGCTACGGTGTTGTTCCCCGATTTCCAGTCTTAGACTATCAAGATCCGCTTGAATGTCTATTGGTGATTGACTGGCTGCTAATATTGTTGATACTGCCTGGCTGAAGTCAGCTTTCAACGAACGACTATCCTCGTTGCAGGACTGGACAATTTCATTTATTGTCGCCGTGTTGGACAGTTCCAGTTTTTTAAGCGATGACAGCTCTTTTTTCAGACCGTTTATTTGATTTGAGAGCGTATCTATACCCTCAATCAAGGTCTCCAGGCATGAAAATTTCACTAATTGTGAACTAATTCTCTCCTGGGAGCTGTTTTGGAGTTTAAGTTGCTCCATTATTTCATTCTGTCGAGACATTAATCTCGACAGATCTATTATTTGAGTCCCTTAAGACTACCATGAAGTATTTCTTTTTTTTGAAAAAAAAAATTAACAAATCTGTTAGACCAATTTTAATTTTCATCATCAGAATTTGATGGATCAAAAGTAAATAATCGAATAAGGAAAAAGAGATAAGTTCATCAAAATTCAAAAGTTACAGATTCCTACATAATGTTTGCAAACTTTCAGATGCTGAAAGATAATTTCTAACTTTAAACATGAGTTGAAACTTGGTTAAGATTTTTTTTTCGTTAATCAATAATCATTAATAAAGGCCCTAGTGGCCGCTCCTATTAATTTTTTACATTTTCTTTGGGGAAAAGTGGAATATTATAAAACATTAACTTTCCAGCTCAACGATGTTCCAAATGTATTGTTCGACCATTCTATAAAACGACCTGCAATTTGTCGTGAAAAAATTGTCTTTTTCACGTGATAACTCCGCCTAATATGGTATAGAAGCCGAGAAAATTGCTCATTTTGTACGAGAGTAAATACTGCATAATATCCTTTAACCTCTAAAAATACCTACAGATCGTCGAATTTCAACTCCATTGAGCATTTTAAGAGGTAGGTTATGAATTTTCCAAAAAACTAAAATTTTCAGGAACAATGTAGAACTGGAAAACAGCAGTTAAGTAAGATTGTCCGCGAAAACAAATTTATTCAACGGTTGACCACCACTTCTGGATCCGTTAGAGCTAGTTCACTAATGCTGGGAAAAAGTGGTAGAAATTTTGTCACTTTTAGCACATTTTGAAAAATTTTCCATGCAAAAACATTTTCAAGATCTGTGGCCTTCAAGTTTTTCTACAACACGTGTTGTAGTTTCGCAGGTTGTACTCCATTTACCCGAAAACCATTGCCCGGAATGAAAAATCCCCAGAAATTCAATCGCCAGAAAGAACCATTCCCCAGAACTTTTTTCCCCAGACGAACCATTCCCCTGAAAAATTTTCGCCAGAATGTACTATTTCCCAGAAATTTTTTCACCAAAATGAACCATTTTCCAGAAATTTTTTCGCCAGAAGAACCATTTCCCAGAAAATTGGAAACATTTATCCTTATTAGAAATTATTTAAAAAAAAAGGAATTGTTACAAAAAAATGGGGTTTCATAACTTTATTCAATTGCGGCAAAGCCGCAACCAATGAGAATGAAGGGGCTGAGGCGGCACAAAGCCGCCGAAGCTCCCAAATCCGAGGTGGCCGCCAACCCGCCGTCGGAAGCGGCGACCCCATTACATTAGTCTAGGTCTGCCGGAGCTTCCTAGGTCTGCGTGAAAGCTAGGGCTGATCCCGTAGCCCCGTCCGCCACGCGACAGCGTGAAGGACAAAACGTCTTCCAAATTAGAACACGCAGCGTGAGGAGTCGGATACCAAAACGGTTTTCAAAGGACCATGGTTGGCATTGAATTAATTCAAGTACCCAAACCACAAAACATAATATCGGTTCTTAAATAATTTTAGTTGGAAACTTTCAAACAATTGGTTTCATTTGAAAAATCATTTTGAAAATTTAATTGGAATCATATGAAATTTACAAGAATTCATTAGATTTAACAGCACAAAAATAAAAACAAAATGATACAAGAGGAAATAATCTGGGATTTGTGTCATTCTGGGAAATGTTCTATTCTGGGAAAAAAAATTCTGGGAAATGTTCCATTCTGGGAAAAAAATTCTGGTAAATGGTGCATTCTGGAGAATTTTTTTCTGGCAAATGGTTCATTCTGAGGTTTGATTTCGTGTATTTGTCATTCTGGGGAAAAGTCATTCTGGGCAATCGTTTTCGGTTAAATGGCATACAATCGGTTTCGCATGCTGTGATGCAAAAATAGCAATATTTCTACCACATACGGCTGAAATAGAAACAGTGCTGTAAAAAAATACAACGCCCAAAGATCTTGAAAACATTTGGCATGGTAGAATTGTCAAAAATTTCTACTACTTTTTCCCAAAATGTGAAAATTTCTACCACTTTTTCCAAACACCAGTGAACTTGCTCTTAGCTAGTACTGAGATGCTCCCTGCAGCGACTGGCAGAAGGACAAACGTCATCCGCAATCCCTGGCTCCGCCACTACCTGCCATCTTGACAGCGCCAGTGCCTGGAAAACTTCGCCAGAGTATCCGGAACGTATCTGCTTTCCAGAGTTATCAGTTCAGGTATTGTCCGGATCAGAAGCTTCAGTCGCCTTCCAAATCCACTTCCGAATCTGCAGGGGCCGGAAAAAGAGAGAGACTTGTGGTTTTATACAACATTATTGTTTGACGTGTTGAGCAATAATGATGAAATTACACTCATACGATCGTGGCCTCCTTATTATTATCATATACCTATGCTTACTAGATTTCTACAAAAGATATGATGACTGGCATCTTACAAATGCTCAAACCATCAACCCACATAAAGAGCCCTATGTACCTATACCATGACCGAGACTCGATTTGATGGTCGTTGCCATAGAAGACTTGAACGCTATCCTCTTCGACATGGGCGACGACTGTTATTTGGAGGCATGTGTTGCGAACACCCAGAAAATCTTTTTTTTTAATGTTTCTAGACATAACACCAGATGGCGACGTTTAAGGGTACATCCATATATTACGTAACGCTCTTAGGGAGAGGAGGGAGTAAGCTTGATCCTTACGAGTAGTGGCTTAGAAAGGCGAGGGGAGGTATTCTCAGCGAAACGTAATAATATTTTTGTTCCATTAAAAAATCATTCTACAACTATTTTTAAGTGATTTCATCACAATTTCACACAAATCACATACGCAGGGCTGGTAGCGAGTCACTTTTTAGTGACTTGGTCACTTTTTTTGGGTCAGTCACTAAAAAGTCACTTTTTTCATCATTTGGTCACTAAAGCCACTATTTTCCGAAAAATGGTCACTTTTATCACCAAAAGTTACTTTTTTCACCGAAAATAAACCAATGAAAGAGTAATTTGAATTGCGCGTGTTAATATTTACATGAGGCGAAAATACGTAGTAACGGTAAATTACTTGATCAGTCAGTCAAAAATTTATTTCGCCTCCGGCGGAATTTCGACATGAATTACCCTTGGCTTGAGACATTTCGAACTACGACATTATTTGACGTTCATGCATTGAAACTAACTTTGATTGTATGTATGTATGTATGTAGATAATCCACCATGGGTGCACGGATTCACCGCAGTTTCGCCAACGCATGCGCTAAATTGCATCCTTTAGATTAATATTTCGGCGAATCTGTACTGCAAATTACCGCATACCCGACACCATGGCTTCGTATGAACTGTTGTGGCGTGAATGTTTAACGTGTATGTGATAGTTTTATATGAGTGAATGAGTCAATCAACTACACAGCCGTTTTAAAATTCATCACATTTAACATGCAATGAATCTTCGACAGGTATTCCGCATACGTGTAGATACCTGCCCAGCTGGCACCTGATTGGTCATTCTATTATTTATATATCAAATAAATCATTTAAAATGGAAATATAGCAAATCAATCTTACCATACAACACCATAATCAAAATCTTACCATTCCATTGAACCCAAATCTTACCTTAAGTTGAATGCTCAATACCGTTTAACGACCTTTTTCCAGTTTCTAAAAAATACTTACAAAGAATTAACATAGATAAAAAAATAAGATATAAAAAATGATCAATCATGCTCGCGAGATAAAATGGATTAAATATTGCTCGAAATGCTAAATCAAAACAGAAAAAAAGACAGTATAATAAGTATGAAATTCTTAAAATTCCAAAAAAGTATCAACATTCATTGATTCCTAAGACGCAATACGCAAATCTATTTTTTGAACGTATATTAGTTACTCCATTAATATTTGGGAGGCTTGAATCAATTTAGTCTAGGGAAATACAAAAACATAAGAGCAAAACATTCCATCTTCAAAATGTAACTATGTTGGTGAAAAAACAAATAAATGATTGATATTCCTACCGCTCCTCATGCCAAACGAACAACCAGCAGTCGGCATTCGCTTACCAATTATGCTCACATTGTACGGTAATCTAGAGACTAGTCAATTAATGCCTAGAATTTTCCACATAGCAAGTTGCTTCAACAAAAATCACGAATCCCATTACTTCTGCCGAGCATCTCAATGAAACCTAATCGATAATGACATTGTAGCATAATTGAACACCGCTACTGCTCGGGAAAGTCGGCCCAATCTCTCTTCCTCGCCACCCACTTTGAGAACATCAAAATCTCCAAAAGGTTAGGAATCAGACCCTCCGCCCCCGTTCCCATGGCAACGCATGTTTACTGTCAGTGAATCACTGCGTGGTAGAGCTAAAGCTAAAATAAGTCTGATCAAAGAATACAAGAGCGAAAGAGAAAAGAGAGAAATAATTCAAATAATTAGAACGTCCTCACTGCTTGCTTTGTTTTTGACTATCATTTTCAGCAACGCGTCCGAACTTGATTGTGCATGTCCCGTCGTCAGATCCTATGTTCTCAGCATTTTCAAACCACCAATTGATTTCCAAAATTTTATTGAAGTCCCATCAAACTACATCTTCCTTGATCTCTTCGTTCACTTTCCTAGTAACCACATTTCATAACACCGTAGCGCGAGAATTTGTTGGAAAAAAAATATTCCACGGATCTCCGAAAGGAGAAAAAAACGACCCCCACATATGTAGCATTAGAACAATCATTATTTGGCCATAAAACGAAGTATCAGAACTCTAATATTCATAAGAGTTAGCTTCAAATAATTCACTGAATATTCCTTCTTTTTTAACATCTACTAAACAACACTTTAGATTCTTTAATTTTTGTTTCACTTAACGCAATTTTCTATGCTACATAAGCTGTAACCACCGACACACCGGAGAGACAAACAAGCAAACTGTGCATTGAAACTAACTTTGATTGTAGATTTTTATTTTCAGTTCAATCAACCTTTTGTATTGGAACTCAAAACTTGATATACAAAAACCCTATCTCGTCTTTAGAATGGTTTTTTTTACATTTTAAATCGTGATTAAATATTTTTTGTTCAAATTAAAAAATAACAGCGGAATATCTCACTCAACTTCCAGTTGAAAATGAGGAAAAGAATTTTTTACCTAAATTTGAATTTCGACCCCCCCCCCCCCCCCCCCCCCCTGTACTTCAAAGTAATTTTTTTAGTTCTACATAGTCACTATTTGGTCACTTTTTTCGGTCCTCAAAGTCACTATTTGGTCACTTTTTTTTTCAAATTTTGGTCACTAAAGTCATACGGGGGAAGGGTGTAAAAACTGTACTTTTCCCGTTACGTAATTTATGGATGCCGCCCTATTCATTTTTAAGTCATTTGGTATTAAAATTAAAATTTTAACTTCCCGATTTCCTTTGATCCTCCTTATGTGTTTTTAGGGTAAAAAATCGAAATTTTAAAACAAACTAAATATGGTTCGTTTTCAAAATTCGAAAATGAAATTGTTCCCATGCATTAATTGCCACCCTAATGCTTAAGTTTGCACTTTGACAGACCGCTCATCATTAACCTTACCAGTGTAGACAACAGAATTTTCAGTCAAAACCGCCCAAACTATTGTAACAGCGGATATTTCAAAGAAAAAAGTGTGTTCGAAACTTGTACAGAAAGGCTGTAGCAGAGAACTGAAAAAACTGACTGGAATTTGATTAGGATTACACTAGTATGTCCATTACAAAGTTTAAAACAAGACAAAAAATGCCAATTCGACATTAATTGTGCTGTGAACTAAGTAGTGTATCAACCTGTTATATCATTAGTTTTGCTTTAAAAAAAAAAAGCTAAGATCACTTAGTTCGGTCAGTGCAACAGCGTTTCACCTCAAGGTGTCATGTTCGCTATATAGTTGACATTTCCGTTTATAACTAGCTAGTAAGGTACTCACTAGGTACCGTTTTCTGCACTGATAAATTTCCATAAGTGCGCCCAATGTCGCGTGTGATTGTCGTCGTAGTCGTCGTGACAGAACAATATCTGTCCATTTCGATTGAATGGGAAGCCCTTCTTCCAAGAATAAAACATATCATCAGCCTGTTCATCAACCAAGCCGCAAATACACTATAGAGGAGAGGGAGCCGGTACACATGTTTACTTAAAAAAACGACAAAACTTCCGACTGGTGCGGTGGACAGCTTCTCCCTCAGATTGAACCAGCATCACAATCGAGCGGGAGTAATAAATCCAAACGCCACCATTAGCCGAACTTGCATATATGGTCATAAGCTCATATTTTCTTCATCCGTCAACTGGCGGCAGCAAACAGGGCCTGACGATCTTGTCCGATGATGTCCGTTATGATCTTATAGCTCGGCTCGTTTGGAAGCGAGCCGGCGACCATGGCGCCATCCTGAACGTGGTTAAAAGTATGAAAATTACTGTACTGTACTCTCAACAGTAGGGCTCGTGCATACTTATTATTTCTTGACTCTCAGTTTGACGGAGACGAAGATGACTACACCAGAAAATACAAGACAAAATTTTGATTTTTGTTTAATTTTCCAAATTTTTAAGATTTCAAAATATGGGAAGATTTGTTCCAACAATCACTTCAAAATATAATGTGCAAACATTAAGGCACACACTGTAAAATACGGTGGACCCAGAAAAAAAACTACAATCAACCAGCTGAATAAGATTCTACTACGACGACGAGCGACGACGGTCAAGGCCGTTGCTCAAGTTCTCGGCGTTCGAGATCGTTTCCTCTTTAGGGCATCCAACTCTTTCGGGTATTCCGTTCCCGAGGAGATTTCCACAGCTCAATTCGCGCGGCACAAGAACCCACGACGACAATAGTCATGATATCCAATTCGTTCCTCTACATGGCACATCGGTTTTGTAGTTGAATTTATGAGTCACGATGACGGACGACCGATGGATGATCAGGCTGGCTGGTGATTCCAATAGTTTAGTAGCGGGTGTTATCACGCGCGTTATCCTATTTGATTGATTTGATTTATCCTTGTTTTAGTTTACGATTGAAGCTCGTAAAAAACCAATCGGTCAAGAATTGTCGTTTTACGAAAAATATAACTCCTAGTTTGAAGCTGGAATGGAGTTATTCTTTCTTTCCTTAAGAAAAACCCGTAAGATCTGTCAAAAGGTGGGTGAAATTTTAGCTGCATCCTACTTGGACTTGGACTTAGACTAATGTAAAACCATCACCCAAATTCGGCATCGCTTCCACCGCCTATTGGATTCTCGCTTGACGAAAAGGCTTATGTCCTTGGATGTCACCTGGACGTTGTTCACCGCAAACTAAATTCGACGATAACATAAAGAAACAATTGTGTTGCTTGAAATTAGTCATATTATACACTGATTTCGTATCGACGCCCTCCCGTTCATAGTGTAAGGATAGTGTGATGCAAAGAATTATCAGATTAAAAATTGGAGGTGTTCCAAATTTGAAAAAAAACACTTAATAATTTTTCGAGTTGTGATTTCTGGGACAACCTTTTTTCGGTAGAGAAATTCACGATTGGAATTTTTGATTTTCTGTCAGTGTCTCGAGCAAAACCAAGCAGTCTTAAAGCCAGCCCTACAGCAGGGTTGCAAGCTCATTATTTTGAAAGGTTTTCAGCTTTCAGTACAACGAACAATCACTCAACCCTCTAGAACCCAATTTTTTTGCTGAAAAATTAACAGAAGCTTAATAGTTTTATGATTACAAACAACTTTTGTTCTTCGAAAAACTTTATAGATGAGGAAGATTTTTTAACAGTTTTTTTTCAAAAATTGTATAATCACAGAGGCTTAGGAACTTGACTTTCAGTACTACTTCGGATCTAGTTTCCAAACTTCGAGCAATTTTTTACTAAATTTTGAAACATATTAACTCTGACTGATAGGTATATTTTTATAAGTTTTTCGTTAAAATTGTTCCACCAATAACTAAGTTATTTCATTTTGTATGAAAAGTGAATATTGTACATTTTTTTCGAAATCATCTCTCCTCCAACCTAAAGTAGTATTTTTTTTCTAAACAAATCAAACCAGAACAGTGAATTACTGTAAAACATTTTTTAGATCGAAAAACACATTGATCAAAGATTTATAAGGATACCAAATGCCGACTTTAGTGGACCGCGTCTAAAGCGTGATTGGGCACTAGAGGGTTAAAGTTAATATCAAAACTTGTTTTTGTTTCTGCCGGCAAAAAAATTAAGTAACTGTTATATTCGACTTCGGTTCAAATAATGAAACCACGTGTGTACAAATAAAATAAAGACGTATTTATTCTTACTGAAGGCTAACTTACAAGTCAAAATTTCATTAGTTTCCCCTAGCAACTCAAAGTCTAGGCTAACTAGATATGATTCGCTGCCTCGGTACCAGTTACCAAAAAACTTCTAACAAAACCTCAAACATATCAATTATTTTTAGCAAGAATATGGTATTATATACGTCAATTCTTTTGATACAAATACTGTATAATCATAGTCCTTTTTTGTATCCACTGCCGTAATCTGGCAATCTGACGTGTGCGCCAGCGAGTAAAATTTTCAGTACGGAACTTTTTGCAAAAACGTGTTTTTATTGACATTCTTTGGCATTCTTTGGAGAGTCAGGAATTTTGTACCGCGTCATGTTCTTATGAAATTTTACTTTGCATTCATTCATTCTCAGTTTAACTATCTTATAGCAGTGTGGGGGAGGGCATCTTTTTCCCTTCTTGCCCGGTTGCAGACGTTACAGAATCGTTGTATGAAAACTATCTTCAAACTACCTTTCCTCTATCCAACTTCATTACTTTATTCAAGTACATCTCATAATGTTTTGCCATTATCTAAACTGTGCAGCTTGCAAACATTAATGTACGTGTTCGATAATTTAAACTCCACAGATAATAACCGTAATTTATTGTTTAGCTCAGGTACTCGCTCTCGAATTACTCGTCAGTCAAATCATTTGCTTCAAAGTCGCTGTTCAACATCTTTCGGTCAACGCAGAATCTCCTACATTGGACCATTATCTTACAACAGTCTTCCAGAAGCCTTTAAAAGCACTAACAACCGTAGCTCTTTCAAAACTCAACTCATTCGTCACCTCAAAGGATTACTCTAGTCAATAACCAAATCACCTTGCCAGTTTTTTTTGCGTATTAGTCAATAATTTTAATCTGTTAATTTTAATTTAGTAGTAGAACATTTTTTTTAAATTTTTCTTTTGTAAAGTATTAGTTTTATAGATTCTTGTTTAATTTTTGTTGTTTTTGTTGAATAAAATGGATCTCTTAAAAGGAAATCATTTTCCACTGAGATCAAGTCTAAATTTAGTTTATCGTATCGTACCCTTTCCCCGCATAATGTAAATATTTTTTTAAGTTCTCAGCATGAGTAAATTTTGCTCGCGTTAAGTTGTTGTTGATAATTGTTTTTTGCTGTCAGGCATGCTAAGAACAGAAAGCGTCCATTACCAGGGGGCTCAAACGAGCCTCTTGGTATGGGGGAGTGTGGTGGGCCGCTTTACAAATTATTGAGCCTCCGAGCAAATTTCAATAATCAAATCTGTACACTATCAGTGTAAACGATGACAAAACATGGCAAAATACATGATTTGTGAAAAAGGTTTATTGACGGAAGTTATGTTACCAACGTCATTTTGTTGTGGAAACAGCTATTATTTTTCATTATTTCAAAGACCAAATGACGTACATCCATCGTAGCATGCGAAAAACCATTTCCAGATATTTCCTTTCACTATCAGTAAAATATTCGAGGCACGTGGATGGTAAGCTGTATCCGAACCAAAAAAAAAAAATGAGTTTATAGCTGAGTACGGTAACATGAGCGAGAGGGAGCCTGAGGATAATCCGGTAATAGAACAGGTGCCTGGACAAACGAAGTGTGAAACGAAGCATTTGGAATCTGTGGCAAACAGGAAACGGAAGCATAATGTGATCCTGACAACATGTAAATGAGAATTCAATTGCTCGAATCACATTTCCACAGTGAGGAGAACTAAAATAAATGTAGAGTATTGGAACCTTTCCCTGGATAAGAAGAGGGTCATCATAATCCAGCACAGCCTTCGCCAGGACGTTAAATGCCGACGGGTCGAGCCTGATATTTCCGGTTCAGGATTCAAAAAAGCATTTTCATATGCAATCTAACTATTCTAACAATCTAACAGATGAAAGCAAAGCCAAGTATGTTCAAGGTTTTCTTGAACAAGCAGGGCTATTAATGGAGTAGCAAGAAAGTTTTTCTAAAACTTTATGAATTTCAAGTTGTTAGTTCTTAAAGACTATATTTTTTTACATTTTCATTTACAGTCATTGAAAAATAACCGGTACAATTGCGATCGATGTTTACTCTTGGGCTCGAACTCACGAACATCGGCTCAGGAAGAACTGACTTGCCAACTGAGCTATATCACAAGTCCAAGGAAAATTGTGGCAAAAATTTTCAACTAGAGCTGGCTAATGTAGAAATTCATTCGACATGCAAATGGTTTTGAAAGGCTGCTTTGTACTGAATTTTTAACTAATCACTTTTTTCTCCCACGGTAGATTTTTTTGGCCCTAATCTTTTTTCTTGTCTCATCAAGATCTTTCTAACATTTTCGCCCAGTCTCATTTGATAGAAATTACTTGAAAATTTTTCGTGTTGAATCATATTTCATATTGATTTTGCAGTTGAGCTCCTAATTCACAAATTGAAGGGGTCAAAGAGCAAAAAAAATCATCTTTTCATGTTTGAATTTGCTTGTGTTCAAAGTTGTATAACAATTAAGGTATAGGGAATTGTTAATGTTTAGCCGTTTGGGTTGCATTTACATAAATTTTGTGAAAATTTTTAACATTGAAGTCTTTCTGATTTTGTATTGGAGCCATCCGTTATGAAAGCCGAAGGTGTTGTTAAGTAAAACCATTCATTTCGTAATGATTACACATGCTGGTGTTCAAAATTTGATGGAAACCAAATGCAAATTATTTAGAGTTTTATCGAAATTTATATGGAACCTTCCGGTGTAGAGGTAGGGGTCATCAGATAAAATAAATCCGTTTCTTATGTCAAAACTTGTTCGTGTTGAAAATATAATAACAACCACTTAAAAGTTATTCGTTTTGTTTTCGTATGCATGTTAACGTTGTATGGGACTTCCATATCCCAACGTTATATCGTTTTTTTTACTAATTTTGTAAGGGAGTCTCTCCTTTAAAAAGCAGAGGGGTCATAATGAATGAACTTATTGTCACAAATTATGAAAACCACTTGAAAATTGTTCGAGTTATGTTAAATCTTATGTTGAACTTATATGAAAGCCCCATTTTCTGAAGTAGGAAGGTCTTCAAACAAACTGTCCTCGGTCCATAAAACTCCGGTACCAAAATTCACGTCATTCTGACTACCCGTTGGTGCCACAAAGGAAACGCCTTCATTTTTGTATATAAGATCATAAAACTAGCTGTCTAAGATTTGAAGCCTATGATCTATTGCACAGATCATACCGATAAAGTTCACAGTACCACGTACCACCGTTATTAAATTCCGGACGACTAAGCAGAGTCATCTGCACCAAAACAAGCCGCCAATCAATGGGGCGCTCATCCTTCGATCAGACGCCTCTGCTCGCTGAAGACCGATCGACCGAACAAGAAGGGGTCAATTGCTTCCTCCTGGTGCCTGATGTCTGGCGCCGACTCCATGTGCCATGAACGGTTGTTGTCCCGGTCGCTTCCCCTCCCCCTTCTTCATTTTTTAGTGAAACTTCAACCGCACGTAAGTTGCTGATTTCTGCAAAGAATTTCAAGGATCCGTCTGGTTCCGAGCCAGTGGATGGCGGTCTGCAAGAGGTTATAGCACGCATGATTACAATGAAGCGATGACGATAAGTGCGACGAGTTTGCGTGATTTTTCGTTTGTTTGTTTTTTGTTTTTGCAACAGTTGCGTGAATCGATTCATTGACCCCCTCTCTTGGGAGCCATTTTTTGTGAGGGTAGCTCAATGCATGAGCATTTTGTAGTTGTTTATTTCAAGATGTTGAGGCCAAAAATAAACAAAGATAAAAACGGTATTAAACGAGATTAAGAAACGAATTGAGACCTCAGCATAAAAGCTCACACATGTTTAATGTATTTTTTTTTTTTCAATTTAGCTGTGAGAGATGAACTTTTCTATGCGATATTTTTGTTTTAATTTAAAAACTTACAGGATTGCAAAAATCATCAAAAAAATAGGACAATCAATTCAGATTTTTTTTTTCAATTATTTCTTTGAAAGCCAACGCTTTAAAGGTCAATCAAATTTCATTCACTACTTTTACCAACCGCGATCGTTTTGATCGCACCAGTCTTATAGAAAAAGCTGATCATTTCGTAGGACGTGGGTGTTAGCAGTCCCCGGCACCGGGTTACCTTTTATGGGCGGGGCCGAGAAAAAGTGGTTCGCTAATTATCTTCTAAGCTGGTTTAGCGCAAAATAAAAACCGGAGTGAATACCATATTATAAAATTATTTTTTATTCACCCTGGTGATTGAATGATACTTAGGCATTTGTCAGCACGATCGCCGCACATCTAGTGGGTAATTTATTATTCAAAATTGATGGTTTGATGACATTTTCTAGCTTTCAACAGGAATGGTCAGGTCAAGACGTGGAAATTGTAGCTTTAACTGATTTAATACTAAATGAAATAAATAAATCGTTATGTGCCTCTTTTTGTTTGAAAAACTAAGCTTAAAAATAGTCTTTTCAATAGCTTATAGTTAAAATTTCAAAGCACAGTTACTTAGTTTTGATTGTGAATAATCCCATTAAAAATGCATTGTCATTCTAGTCGGCTTATTTTTGTGTTAATTGGCTTGGAGCTATTTCTTCCAGCTTAATTTGCGCGCCCGATTTCAATTCCATCGGTTAAGCTCAAGTTCCTCTATTGATGCGTCGTCGTCGGCATTGCTTTATTTAAGTGCCGCTAGCTAAGATGGGGTAGTAAAATGGGACTCCCACGCACGGGGGGAGCGCAGAACTTTTGATATCCACAATAATGGTATGATATTTTCTTGAGCGACGGCGCCAGTCTTCATCGTGCTCACGTGTTCTCGCGTTTTCGATTCCGGTTTTGCCAAAACTGGCTGATGAGTTATGGAAATTGCGTTCAATCATCGATATCATCCACAAATAACGGGGGTCATAAGTCGAAAATTTTAGCTTCCGCTATCCTAAAAGCTGCAATTACAGAGCATATTTTCAAGTCTTAGTAGTTTCAAAAAGATTTAGATAAGACTGTGAAAGCTTGAATAGTTGCAACCTCCTTATAGAATTCAAATCAGGTTGACTTTTTTTGTTTCGTTTATACTCAAAGACTTTATTATAAAATAATTATGAAACCGAAATAAAGAAAATTTCTGGGGAAGGAGTAGAACGAAACCGTAATACACCTGGAAGTTCATTTAGAAATGGGACAGTTAAAGGGTGTCCACGATGAAATTGCCACAATATGAAATTGCTCTTACTTTTAAACCGTTGGGTAGAACTTAATGAAAATGTGGTTGGATTCAGCTCATAGTGCATTGTTTACATCCTGCAAGGTTTAAATTCCAGTGATCAAAACTCGCGGAATAAAACATTGCGCATTCATCACAAGACCAAGGATCTTTCGCATCGTTCCATCACTAAAACGTTGGGAATCCCGAATTCCACGGTGTCGCGAGTGATTAAGCGCTTCGAGGAACGATTGACCAACGATTGGAAGCCCAGAATTAAAGGAAAAAGTATTCCGTACAACACCATAAACCACAACCGCGTAGTTGGGGCCTTCAACCGAAACCCGAACGCCTCCTTTCGGAATGTGGCTAAGAAGCTGCGCCTTAGCCGAAGTTTTGTCCAGAAGGTCAAAACTAAGGCTGGGCTTCAAACTTATTCCGTCTCACGACATAACTTGACGAACATAATTCCTAGAATTCACTCGGTCCATGGCAACCGTTCTCCAATTTCTCAAGCACCCCACGTTCGTCAGTTCACGTTCCACTTGGTTTAACCACCTCGCTCGTTGCGCCCCCGCTCGTCTTGTTCCTACCGGATTCGTAGCGAACACCTGCTGCAGGACAGTCGTCCGGCATTCTCGCAACATGTCCCACCCCGTGTATCCGGCTAGTCTTCACCATCTTCTGGATACTGGGTTCGCCGTAGAGTCGCGCGAGCTTTTGGTTCATCCTTCGCCTCCACACTCCGTTCTCCTGTACGCCGCCAAAGATAGTTCTTAACACTCGTCGCTCGAATACTCCGAATGTACGCAGGTCCTCCTCGAGCAATATCCATGTCTCGTGCTCGTAGAGAACAACCGGTCTAATGAGCGTCATATACAGGTTACACTTCGTGCGAGGGCTAAGTCTTCTCGACCGCAGTTGCTTGTGATACAAAATGCCCCTAATCAAGACGAGATGTAGAACAAGTCCGCCAAAACCTGTGCCAGGAAGTTGTACTCAACAAGCTATCGAAAGTTAAATGCTACATCATGGACGACGAAACATATGTGAAGGCCGACTTCAAACAGATCCCCGGCAACCTGTTTTTCACGGCCAAGAATTAGTTCAGCGTTCCGGAACTTGTCCAAACTCAGAAGATGTCCAAATTTGCGAATAAATTCCTGGTTTGGCAAGCCATCTGCAAGTGCGGGAAGCGGAGTGCACCTTTCGTGACCAAGGACAACAGAAAATGGTTGAATTTTTGTTCTAAGTGTCATGTCAGTGTGGTCAGTGGTAATACTTCGTCTAATATGAAGTTCAGGTCCAGGCACTCTATTTCTTAAATTTCCGCTACTTTTTTGCCAACACTTCTTATTTAACAGAAAGTGGGACAATTTGGTCAATTCTGCTATTTCGAATTCAACAAGACTTAATAATTCTTGTTCCACTAAAACACGTTTTTACTGGAATGTTTTTAGCTGGAAAAATCTGACAGAAGATTGTAAAATTATCATAAGATCTATCAAAATAAAACCGTGAGTTGCAAAGTTTTCAAAAAAGACTACCCTTTTAGACTTTTGAAAACATCGAAAACCAAAGTTTTCGTCTCGAAAATTTTGCATTCTTTCCGCAGAAGCAGGTTCTTGATTTGTATGTCCGATCACTACACGGATAAAAAACTCTCCAGGTTGTTATCAAAATGGTTGGCTCTTCCATTTCACAGATTTTTGTTTGAACCCATAATATTGCTTGAGCAACATCGATAACTACGAACAAACTAGCATTTATGTAAAGTTTATTTAGCTGAAGAGGATTTCTCAACCGCTTATCGCTAAAATAAGTCAACAGCTAGTAGATTTGGCTACTTCCCCAAGCAACCAAAAGTCGCATTTTTACTTAACTCCGAACTCCGAAGTTCACATTTGGCTGAAAAAATGTATTACGGGAACTTCAGGTGACTCTTGTTGCGTAAAAGTTACTCAGGAACTTCCATCGCCCTTTGAAAGGTTAAACTATCGATAACGGAACTTCTAAGCGCTTTTAATGGAACTTACTTCCAAGAAGGTCGATAACGTTCGCGTTACATTCCAAAACGCACCATTAAGATACTTGAAGGTGTTTGAAAGAACCTATATGGGAAATCTAAGCGACATGTCAAAAATGTTTTTCAAGAAGGTCGATAACGTTCGCGTAACATTCAAAAGCGCACCATTAAGATACTTGAAGGTGTTTTAAAGAACCTATATGGGAATTCTAAGCGACATGTCAAAAATGTTTTTCAAGAAGGTCGATAACGTTCGCGTAACATTCTAAAGCGCACCATTAAGATACTTGAAGGTGTTTTAAAGAACCTATATGGAAATTCTAAGCGACATGTCAAAACTTTCTGCACGCTGGGCCACGTTCAACCATTAATGTTTGAAAAATAACCATAATGGCAGTTTTGTGGATCAAGTCATTTTATGAGTTTTCAGTGAAAACTCATAAAATGAGATTTCATAGAGAACTAGGATAATGGTTATTTTTCAAGCATGGTCGAAAAAATAAAAATGGGTCGAAATTAATAGGAAATATTTGCTTTTTAAATATGAATCGTCTCAAATTTCATTCAATTATGCTTCTAATAAATTCAGACACCAGCAAGTACCTATAAAACCGGATAATATAGGGAAAAAGTCTTAAAGAAATCAATCCATGATACAATGCACAGATTTTTTATTTTAAAACATTCATGTTTTAAGTTGCTTTCCCCGGTATCTGCACTGTTGATGTTAGTGAAAGAGCTGGTGGAAGATAGTCTAACCAGTCGAGGAAATGACTGCGTCGATTATCCTCATGTCGGCCTCTGATACCACAGTTGCGGATGGTACGCTGCTGCTTTTCCCGTAATGTTTCTACAGCACGCTTTCCTATCTGCTGTTATTTTAGTGCTGGTATTCTTTCCTCGGACATTCGGAACTGACACAAACCTCTTGATGCAACAAATGTAGGAAGTTCCGGATCATCCTGCAAGTTATTATTTTCATGGTTATTAGTTTCGGATGCACTAGACTGAGATTTCCAATAATGGTTCGTACTTACCCAAAGAAATTTAGGATTCCGTTGAGTCAGCCGATGAATTTCTGTCTGCAGCGGAACTGCTGCTGCTCTTGATCTCAAACAACCACTCTTTTCTGAAAATGGAATTGAAATTCAATTCTATTAATTGAATATACTGGTATTATCAACCGAATACTTACAATTTGTATTTTCAAGTAATCCAGGGCAGTTTTATTTAACTTACTAGCGAGTCCAACGCGGAACTAAAAACAAAACAATCACTTCAACGATTGCAAACATGGCGACTGTTTTTTCAGTCATTTTTCTGTTGAATTTCAACCATTTTCATCCTTTTCTTCATGAACTCGGAAAATGGTTAAAATTAAAGAATTCATAACGGTTGAAAAACAACAATTTTAGGAGTTCTACTTAAAATACCATAAAATGTATGAAAAACAATCATTTATGGTTAAAAAAATATGAGCGTGTGTCAATTTCTTGTCATGGTATTTGTTTTGTTTATATCTGTACTGATATTTACAAATGGAATTCAAGATTTTTTTCGAATTTTTCTTATGAATGTTAAATAAGATATTCGAATAAATATTAGATGATGCGAATTTTTGTTATGATTCATATTGTGTACTGAAAGTCCTTTGAACGAAATAAGGTACCTTCTATTGACCAACCCACTCAATCATCTCAAATGACATTAAGTTTAAATACTAATCATTACAGTGGCAATTAGCTATTGCTGGATTGGTCGAGAGGCTGGTGAGTTTCATTACAACCTAGAGAGCAGCGGTTCAATTCTCTAGGCGTGCAAGCAGCTTTTGTAATCAAAACAATATAATTAAAATCAATGAGATAGACCATGATAGACCGGCAACCTAGCAATCTGACATGTGGTTGTCAGAGCAATCTGTCAATTGGTTTTTTTTTTCGGCGCGTAGAAGTTTCTTGACATTCTCTTAGAAGCTGAATAGCGTTCTTTACAGCCCCCTAAACGAACTTGAAAGTAGCTTTAAGAACTTAAATTTTGGGCTGATTAGCATTCTCTTCAGACACAAACGAGAGCTGATTAAGCTTCTATGGAACCTTTTCAAGGGAATTCTGGTTGCTTGGGTCAACTGTCTAAAATCAAATTAGTTAAGACGATGGCCAGGTATTTTGTCCACTGATGAGGAGCGAATGCCAGAGTAGCTCGAAACGTCTGGACAACTGGTAAATTTTGGTTTTTTGATATTCAAACTCGCCGAAAAACGTCGATAAAATCCAAGAGCTATGTGAAATACTGTTCTGTATTACGAAACAGATCAATAATAGCATTGAAGGGATTGTTACGATGTGTAGTGCTGTTCTGTGTGACGTAACAGATGAATAATAACCTTTATGAAGTTGTTACGATATGTAATGCTGCGCTCTGTAACGTTACCAACATCACTGAGCTTTGTTGTTACTATTAGAAATGCTGTTTTGTGTTAGGTAACAGAGCAGTTATATCCTTTATGGGGTTGTTACGATGTGTAATGCTATGCTGTGTAACGTAACATACAGATAAAAGCCTTTATGGGACAGGGCTTTGTTGTTACGATGAATAACGCTGTGCTGAGTGACACAACAGACAAATAGAAGCCTTTGTGGGACTGAGCTTTATTGTTACGATGTGTAATGCACTGTTTTGTAACAAAACAGAAAAATAATACCTTTTGTGGGGCTGAGCTTTACCATTACGATGTCTAACGCTGTTCTGTGTAAAGTAACAGACAAATTGGGCTATTGCACAGCTGAGCTTTATTGTCACGATGTGTACTGCTGTGTCGTGTAACAATACAGACAAATAATAGCCTTTGTGGGGCTAAGACAAATAGCTTGTATGGGACTGAGCTTTGTGGTAACGATGTGTAATGCTAGGCTTCGTATATGTGTAGAATGACCTATCGTGGCTAAAGAACGAATAAAAACAATCTAGGCTCTAGAGCTTTGTTGTCACGTTGTGTAATGCTTTGTGTAATTAGGTGCCGGCTTCATAGGTATCCACAAACGTTCATCAAATTGGTCAGAGATTCGATCAGTTATGGTTGTTTGACCTGCAATTACAGCACAATTTACATAACTTGATGGTTAACCAATAGATTACATACCATAACAGCAAAGCTCAGCCCTAAAAGGCTTTTACTTGTTTGGTAATCAAATGTCCACATAAGCTTTTTTTCTTCAAAAAGATACCCAGTGCATCATAGGTTATTGAACCCTGTGTCGTGATTTTACGAATCTCAATTCAGAGATTCACTTGAACACGTCTGTCGCTCGCAAGAATAGATCAATGACTGACTTTGTTTTGTTTGTTTGTCAAGTGCTGCCAAAATAGCAAATGTTCTCATAGAAATTTATTTTATTTTATTCTTCTACAGTGTTGCCGAATACAACTATTATTTTATTTTACTCCTAATTAAATTTGATTTATTTTCTGTATATTCTCATCTCATCCCTACATTCCTTCTCACCTCTATTCTTAATTAAAACTTTTCACGCATCAACATTTGTTTTTTTTTCTTTAGTGCAAAATTTAATTTACCAAATATCCTCAATTTTTATTCCATATTCCACATCTTTATTCTCCATCCTACAAATCCTACAAAAGCCTTCCCAATTTGTGCTTTCTCTGTCGCTCTGCTTTTATTTACCAGAGCCGGAACAATCCGCGAAAGAAAAGAAAAACATTCTTAGCAACAGCTTTCTCAAACTGTGCTTTCCTTGTTACTCTGTCTCTATTAACAAGAGCCGGAATAATTCGATAGTAATCTAAGAAACAGCCTGCCCAACCAGAAGGCTTGATCAAAACAAACAATTAGCATCAGCAGCTTTAAATATCTGCGCTTTCAACGTCAATTCCGTCTTATTTCCACCGGAAGGCCAAATCAAAACAATCAGCAGCAGCAGCCTTAAATATCTGTGCTTCTAACGGCAATTCCGTCTTATTTCCACCGGAAGGCCAAATCAAAACAATCAGCAGCAGCAGCCTTAAATATCTGCGCTTTTCAGGGGCAATTCCGTCTTATTTCCACCGGAAGGCCAAATCAAAACAATCAGCAGCAGCAGCCTTAAATATCTGCGCTTTTCGGGGCAATTCCGTCTTATTTCCACCGGAAGGCCAAATCAAAACAATCAGCAGCAGCAGCCTTAAATATCTGTGCTTTTCAGGGGCAATTCCGTCTTATTTCCACCGGAAGGCCAAATCAAAACAATCAACAGCAGCAGCCTTAAATATCTGCGCTTTTCAGGAGCAATTCCGTCTTATTTCCACCGGAAGGCCAAATCAAAACAATCAGCAGGAGCAGCCTTAAATATCTGCGCTTTTTAGGGGCAATTCCGTCTCATTTCCACCGGAAGGCCAAATCAAAACAATCAG
Source organism: Uranotaenia lowii (assembly GCF_029784155.1). Classification (NCBI taxonomy): domain Eukaryota; kingdom Metazoa; phylum Arthropoda; class Insecta; order Diptera; family Culicidae; genus Uranotaenia; species Uranotaenia lowii. The sequence goes on along the minus strand of NC_073692.1, from coordinate 368,322,145 downwards.
CAGCAGCAGCCTTAAATATCTGCGCTTTTCAGGGGCAATTCCGTCTTATTTCCACCGGAAGGCCAAATCAAAACAATCAGCAGCAGCAGCCTTAAATATCTGCGCTATTTGTGCTTATTCTACCAACCACGCCATTGTCGTGATTTTACGAATCTCAATTCAGAGATTCACTTGAACACGTCTGTCGCTCGCAAGAATAGATCAATGACTGACTTTGTTTTGTTTGTTTGTCAAGTGCTGCCAAAATAGCAAATGTTCTCATAGAAATTTATTTTATTTTATTCTTCTACAGTGTTGCCGAATACAACTATTATTTTATTTTACTCCTAATTAAATTTGATTTATTTTCTGTATATTCTCATCTCATCCCTACACCCTGCACGCTCCTAATTCAAACTCATAATTGAGTTATTTTGGTTTAAAACAGCACTTCAGTGGCAGCCCTCAATTTTTGAGTTCACAGTTCGAACTCCATTTTGAAGCATCGCAAGGAGGAACTCAACTTTAAGTTTATAGGATCGAACTATGTTTTGAATTTCGGTCAAACATTATAATGAGTACCAAAAAAGTAAAGTGTATAAGTTTCTTTGAAATTTGAATACTTATGAAACGGCTCCCTCGAATCTGCTCCAATCCTTCCCGCAAACAATGTGTTTGATCTCCGGCTCTATATAGTCATATCATAAATAACATATTTACAACCGGTGGTGACCTATCAGGGAATGGCCCCGTCCAATTACCAGTGACTCTGACTCCAGCCGCCGTATAGGTAGTATGTTGTTGGTTCTAAATCAAGTGAGCGCGATAAAAAAATCGTCATGAAATTGAATATCCCACTCAGTACAGGCGACAAGCAGAACAGTACAAGCTATCACGTTCAACCTACAAAAAAAAGCATCCACTAAATAGTCTCTCCTCCAAAGCGAAACAGTGATAAATTAGCGCTCCATGTTGGGTCTCACATTTCTCAACGGGGCCATATGTATAAACGCGGAATGCCGGCTGGATTTGTGTGGTGCCCCCTCGACAGATGGATGGATGTTTGTATGACTTGTTACACGCAGCGCAGGTCATTTTTGCTCGGAAAGCACGCAAACTTCTGACAACAACATGTCAACCCCTGCGCAATATTTTCAATTCTCTTTCTACCACTGACTGGGCGCAGATTTCCACTCAGTCACCCTGTTCTAGCTGCATCTAAAATCAGGGGAAGGAAGAAAAAAAAATTTCATGATTGCGGAATTCCATCTATCGCCACTTGATTTATTGGGTACACATTCGTTGAAGTCAAACACTTAAACGGATGCCTATTCACCTATAATATGACAGATTTTACAGTTAATTATTGATTCTACAATACCAACCGCAATAGTAATATTATTTTTAATACTCCTTTAATGTTCAAAATTCTATCGACAGGCATTTAGGGGTGATAAGGGCATAATAGCCACCTCAAGAAGGACGCTAATTTAACCATAGAAAATATATATGATATGTGAGATACTTCGTTGTTTCGTGTTCATACACTGAAAAAAGCCAATTTTTTTCAATTTTTTTTTTGCCAAAAGCTGAAAATCTGTTACTGTAGGGGCATAATGAGAAGCCCCACTGGGCAGTAGAAGCACCATTAATCGGGGCACGATGAGCATTTTCTGCCGTAGAATTTAGCAGAGAATTCAACTCGATGATGTCAATTGAATTATAGAGCTACAGCTTGACTTGTTTCATCTGACGATTTGGCCTATTGGGTAAAGTGTCGGAGAGGTAATCAGAAGACTTTTCGAGCTCGATTCCTGGTCGAGGTGATTTTTTTTTCATTTACTTTTCATGATCGAGGGCAATTTGGTTTTTGTGACATTTGGCACTGCACTGGATTGGCGTGCAAAACAAAGGTCGCAATAAATGCTTCTACGAGTGTTGTTTAATTTATTAAAACAAAAACTGTTTGTGAGAGTGGTTTAAGCATCATATTGTTACAAACTTCTTTAATTTTTTGCAAGGTAAGTTCAATAGCATATGTGACTGTACTGATATTTAGTTTCACTATTTGTCCAAACAGTGGCCGCCAATAAAACAACACGGAAAAAAGGTAAAATCTACCAAGATAAAAGTAAAGTTTACCTGAACTGAGCAGAATAAAAAGGTACAATTCACCGAGAAAAAAGGTACTTTCTATCTTTTCAAGATAAAACTTACCTTGTAGCGAGGTGTTATTAACCTGGATTCGGCCGAATAGGCCGAATATGGAATACTTAATTTCCATATATTATACACTAACAGACTTTTCAACTGATGTTGGATAATTTCTAAAATATTCAAAAGTAATGATGAAAAACCTACAAAATCATCAAAAGATCTCAAAAATCATTAAAAGATCTTAGGTGTATCCGTGTATATTTCACTGTAGGTAGCTTTATAGTTTTGTTCATATATCCAGGCTTGTCCATAAAACCAATAAAGAATTCGATAAAAGTCATATCTGACCGGGATGGCCAGATATAATTTGAATTTTTACGGAGTATACCCGGGTTTATTCAGATTATTTGCTAAATCAAATAAATACTCAAGTTTCTCTTTGAAAATTTTTAGATTTTGCGTTAAAAAGGGTTTGTCAAATTTAAACATCAATTTTTTTAACCCTTAGAGATACGATTTTAACACTGCTGCTGTGATTTGATGAAAATATTAAATTTTTAGTAATTTTCTTTCTTTTTCCTCTTTTATGTTTGAGAATAATGCCTAGCTAGATTCTATTGAGTATTTTTTTTTTTATAAATTTAACAAAAAATCGTCCAGGCCCGGCCGTGTGGATTCGTTTGGTATAAAATATAGTATTTTTAAAGATCATCGTTTTTTTGCCAACTATTTTGAAGACATCTAGCTAAAATTCGACATTCATCTGATTCAATATACAATAAGCAATTTCAAACAGCTTGGCACCTGTTTTTATATGTTTTGTCCCAGATTTCACTGCAATCTCTTTGGTGATAAACGTCCTAGAAGCGACAATTCATTTGATGTCCTTTTAACTATTGGTAATATTTTGAAAATCAAAGAGACCTTTACTTAAAAAAGATCTGATATCAACCAGATGTTGAAAATAATTGATTAAAAACATTAGGAGTACTACGATGGAAGAAATAGAAGAAAAATGAAATTGTCGCTTTTTAATTTCTATTAAAAATTCAACGAAATATTCGTTTGGCCGAATAGTTGAAAAGGTCAATAGTTATTCGGTATTCGACCGTTCGCCGAATACCCCTGTTCGGTACATCTCTAATCTTAAATGATTTTTTTTTTTTGTATTTTTTTATAATTTGGTGATAAGCCACAATAGAACCATTTAATTCAGCGAATGAGAAACCTGTATTTTAATAGATTTTATTTTTGACAATTTACCAGCATTATGGTATTCGTGTCTAAGAGAAACCTGTCGAATGTACCTTTTTGAGCAATGAATTCCGATAAGGTAAAATTTACCTCTTCACTAGGTGAATGAAAAAAGGTAAAATTCACCTTTTTGCTAGGTGATTGAAAAAAGGTAAAATTTACCGAGAAAAATGAATATTCTTCAGCCTTACTTTAGGAGAAATTTTAAAAGTGCGACGTTTACGCAATTTTGCACTACATATTTGTTCTTAATTTTACCAACGGCAATGTTCCTAATTTTGCTTATGGCGAAATGTTCAGCTTGACAAATCTTCTGCTATAAATCGGAAATTCCAACCGAAACATGCTATATTCCACGTGAAAGAGTAAGATTCATTATGATTTTGATCGTAATGAGAAAATCTCAGCTATATCAATTTAGTTTTTATTTGTGTAAACTGTTGGAAACCCCCTTTTCGAGGCGCAATCATAAAGAGAAAGAAACTAAAATGGCACAAACTTCAATGGATGTCAAGCAAGAGCTTACGAGGGAATTTGCCATTCCCTTCGAGTGGTTTGTCTCCGCTGACAGGCGGCGCGATAAGATAAGTGAAAAACATTTCAATAATTGGTCGTTGAGGAATTGGACCGGTCAAACAATTCTCCGACTGACGTCGTTGTCGAGATTGTTTATTTTCGTCTGCAACTTCTGTACTTCCGGTTAAGAACTTCCAGCCGTCCGTCTCGCTCTGTTGTCGAGACAGGTTCTTAATCCTTGCAAGGGTACGGACATAGCTGCAAATTCCTTCCAATTAGCTTCAATAACAATCCAAACGGCAACTACACCAGAGAAGGAATTAAGCGAGCAAAAAAAACACACTAGTTAGTCAACTTTTTCACCATTTAGAACCACTTATTTGCTTCTAATTAGCTACCAAATAAGTTCACGCGCCGCTATTAAGCGCCATTAGAACGTCATCACTCAAATGTGTGATCAGGTTCATAGGTATCGGAGCAATCTTGGGTCGGCCTCTGTGCGTAAGATTGTTCGCGCTACGCTAAACGCCTCTAATAAAAACGCATAAGGAAAGACCCTTAGGTATCACCATATGGCCTGGCTTCGACCAGACCGAACTGAATGCCATGAGAAAATTTTTAAACTGCAGATTTTGAAACTCATGTCATTCGTTTACGAGACCAAAACGAGTAAATATATTCACTGGGATGTGTTCCTTGGGTTGTTAACTATTGGTTCTGGTTGATAAGTTTTACAGATATTGTTTAAAGTTGAAAATATTAGTACATTAAACTCAAGTGTCTCGGAAAACTGCTTATGGCGTTCAGTTCGATCTGGTCGAATCCCGACCATATAACATCACCTAATGAACTGCGTTTATTCATACATATTATTAACACTTGTTGCGTTGTTGTTTTTGTTTCTTTTAAAAGGCGCCTAGAACCGTTCTAATCCAACACCTTCCACGCACTGTTGCGGTTTAACATTTGAGAACCTAGGTCACTACACGCACTAATCAGTCCTCGTATCATAAACATAGTTCCCATCCCAGCTGAACACTCTAAGCAAAGGAGGTCCTCCAGTGAACAATGAACCGATGAGTAAGTACACAGACGATAACGCACCACTTAAGCCCAATACCTGGCTAAGTAAACGCAGTAAAGCTCTTCATCAGAATTGCCGTTCTGATACCGACTTCCAAACGCATGCGCACGCGATCAAAGCTAGAAAGATACTAAACGCTCCAAAAACAAAGTCTTACGTCCGGCGTAAAATGCTGGACGACGTCTCGGTTGGCCTGAGTCATACGCGTCGCGTCGAGTTGCTCCCCAGTTTTGTTGAGTTGAGTAGTAAACGGATCGACGGCGACGACTGTTGGGATGATGATGATTGCTTTATTGGAAATCGTGCCGTAGCACCCCCAATAAAAGCCTCTTAGCTCTGATAGTTAGAAGCATAGGAAAAACAACGAATTCTAGGGCTATCTTAGGTTGATTAACGAGAGACCCGTATAACATTAGGTACGGGTATCTCGATGAAAGCTTCTCTTATCGCGGTAGGGTTAATTCGTTTCGGGCGCCTATGATTGCCGGGTTAGGGGTCCAATTATGCAAAAATAGGAAGAAATTTCCTAAATTCACTCACTACTACTTAAATAAGCTGTTGATGAGAGGTGCAAAAGCGGATATTCAGCTTGACGATGTATATCGAGCTTTACCTTACTTAAACAATTTTAATTTGCCCAAACAGCAGGCGTAACTCAAAGGCCTATATCGATAATGTACGGCCTTTGATTACTAATAAACAGTCGAATTTAGAATCTTAAACATGCAACATCCCAACGGCGTTCATAGATTTTTTTACGCATACAAATGCACGTGCACGTTCTTGCAAAGGGGCTGGAGACAATTTAGATCATGCGCGGATAGGATGATCCCGCCGTCGGAAAGTATTTGCAACAATATGCGGAGTATGCGTTAGAAAACCTTCCGAAATGATAAGAATAGAAGGTTTGAAGGATTATCGTGGACCGTAACTAGCGTAAACATAAATTCCCGTCAGAGCTTGATGAACATTATTCTCCAAACAAGTCGGTCCACGGCAGCCGTTCTCAAAATTCTCGGGCATCCAACATTCGCAAGGTCACGCTCCACTTGGTCTCGTTCCTACCGGATTGGCAGCGAACGCCTGTTTTGCAGGACGGTCATCCGGAAATCTCGCGACATGTCCTTCCCAGCGTATCCGTCCAAGTGTACGCAGGTCCTTCTCGCGCAATATCCACGTCTCTTGCCCGTAGATGACAACCGGTCTAATGAGGGTTATATACGCGGGTTCGCGGTACATCTCCTCCACCGCCTCAGATGATCGTCAATGTCATCGGCACAGCAGATAAGTTGACTGGACCTGATGAAAATTGTACCTCGTATTTCGTCTAGCGCTTGTCGAATAACAGCTTCTAGCGCCACGTTGAATATCATGCAGGATAGACTATCGCCTTATCGAAGCCCCCTGCGTGATTCGAATGAACTCGACAATTCACCCGAAATCTGGACACAGCATTGCCTTCCATCCATCGTCGTCTTGATCAGTCTGGTCAGCTTCCCGGAAAAGCCATTTTCGTCCATGCTCTCCAAAGCTCGTCACGGTCGACCATGTCGTATGCGGCTTTGAAGTCCATGAATAGATGGTACGTAGGGACTTGGTGTTCACGGCATTTTTGGAGGATTTGTCGTAATGTGAAGATCTGGTCCGTCGCAGACCTCCATGAAGCCGGCCTGATGACTTCTCACGAAGATTTTTGCTTGTGGCACTAGGCGACGGAGTAGGATTCGGGATGGCACTTTGTAGGTTGCATTTAGGAGAGTGATCGTTCGATAGTTCTCACAGTCCAATTTGTCGCCCTTCTTCTAGATGGGGCATATTACCCCCTACTTCCACTCCTCCGGTAGCTGTTCTGTGTCCCAGATCCGGACAATCAAACCGTTAAGAGGATCGGCCTACTTCGTCCCATTTTGATCCTTCCCAGCCGACTTGTTGCTATTTATTCAGCTGGTGAATGGCTTCCTTTACTTCACTCATGGAGTGGCTCCACTTCTTTGTTGGCTACGCCGGCGATGTATCTTTCCCCACCTTCTTGATCTTCTGCATGTGCACCGTTCAGGTGTTCATCGAAGTGCTGCTTCCACCATTTGATCATCTCACGATTGTCCGTCAGGATGCCTCCGGTTTCTTCCTTTGACCGATTCGTAAAAAGAAAATCTCCCTTATAGAGCTATAGTGTGGATCATATTAACTGATGAGTTGGCATCGTGGTATGATACCGGACTACGAACTCGGAGGACTGGAGTTCAAATCTCGGCGTTGAATTTTTTTTTCGTTTATTGTGCTTTTTGTTTGAAAATCGAATCGTTGGAATCTTGTTGTAGATATATCGCCTCCACTTTTGTGACTATATGCTATTTTGATAAGTTTAATACAATCTTTTTATCTGGTATATTTGTTTGAATAATTATGTTGTTCCTGCGTTATACCTTCATAAACCTACGGTACGGGATTCAAATGAACTTGACAATTCACCCTAAATTCGAATATGGCCCTGCGTTTCACCCATCGAAGCCTGGATAAGTCTGCGGTTTTGCAGTCGATGATGGACACTTGGTGCTCAAGGCATTTTTGGAAGATTTGCCATAGTCACGTAGTGTAAAAATCTGGTCCGTCGAAACGTATAAATTCCATCGAATAAGTGGTAACATGGACAGCGGTTAGTTCAAGCTTAGCTGCAAACTAGGTCAAAGATTGATCCCAACCAACAGGTCGTCGTAGGTTTGTGGGAATTCATAGATCAACGTTGTTTTCTCCTGTAGCTGTTACGCTCCACTAGGGTCGTCGATAGAGGAGTTTATCACCATGTTAGAGTGGAACGCTGTAGTAACAGAGGAAGACTTGGACAAACGCTTGAGCAGTATTGGTAGATTTTGGAGAGGATACAGTAGCAGGGTGACATTGAAGCTTTAAGCGACCAGGCCTCGTTTATTGGCAATACTAGAAATTGGGGCATACTCAAACAAAGCGTCGTGTTTGTCCTTATTTTTATCTGTTACCAAACAGAGCCACATCACATTCTTGAAAACAACGAGAAGCGAATTCTTAAACAAATTTCAAGGTTACACATTTTGTTTAATTATGCTTTGGTCACAGTTGTTATCACTACTCACCGCAATTCAAGAATAATGCGATGTAAAACCATATGTACAGTCCCCCCCACAATCATTAGTCACTTAACGTATCATTTCACCACAAAATGTTCGTTCATTCGGGTGTTAGTGGACCAAACATAAAGATTTGCATGAATTTCAGTCATTAAATATTCCCTCTTTGATTTCAAACATGATTTTGTTTCCAATTATGTTGAAAAATAAAATAATTTAAAGAAACAATCAACGTTTTTCAAAACCACAATTATGGGTCAAAATTGAAGCTTGTAACAATTATTAGTCATACTGCCCACAATTATTAGTCACATAGAAGTCCATGGCAACACCCGAATATCAACATGAAAATCAACAAGTATCTGGCAAACATTCAGGGGCATTCTTCGCTAGTATACGTTCAAGGGGCAATTGGGTTGAGCTAGCAACCAAGAAATGTTTTGTTTTGCTTGCGAAAAAGTGACCCATGATTGTGTGGAACTTGGTGGATTCTGTAACAATTATGGGTCACTTTTATTTTGGTAAATATTATTGAATTTTCGCATTTCATTCGTTCAGTTTTATTTGGAAAATTTAAACTCTTCTTTTGTGCTTATATGGGACCAATACATTCGGTTGGAATCTTTGAAATACCCGAATTAGGGGCTTAACGGTTTAAGATGTCAACCTTATAACATTGGAATTTTATGCGATAGTTCAACAGCTTATAGTTCACCTTTGATAAAAAGTACTAAAACAGCAATTTTACTGTTATCAAACGCACAAATAATATTTTTAATGTATTTTGATGATATTGTCGATTAACTAAAAATAATAAAATGATATAATTTCTTTTGGTTTAGTAGATATCAGCAGTTCTGATGATCGGTGACTAATAATTGTGTGTGACCCATGATTGTGGGGGGACTGTAATTATTACCAACTCTTACGACCCTTTAGATTCTCTCCCTTTCCATTTAACCTTGTACAATAACCCTTGAGCTGATTTTATGGACTGAAGTCCTAGAAATTATTATGTAGAATTTTTAATTTTTTGTGAGGACCTATTTTTTCTTAATTTTTTATCTGATAATATTTCTTAGAATTCTCGTTCATTGTATTGCACATCCAGTTCAAATCGAATCAATGACTCAACCATTTTGTGTAAATTTCACATTATTCATATTGAAAACCTCAAGAAATTCGATCATCCCAACACAAATTTCACTCAACCCGCCACTACAAACCGATCCGAACGGTCGATGGTTCTTGGACGTGGTGATTCATCAGCCAGTTTATGCGTCATTCGCTTGGGCGAAGCGCCGACGCGATTCCTCCAAAGTCGGTTCGCCGCTCGGTTGCATGGTGTTGTTTCTGTCCATAATTTTCCGAGTTTCAACTTTATAATAAAACACACTAGCGGCGCGCGGGCACGAGCCTCGCGTGTTTATCGTTTGGAGAGCAAGTTTGTCCGTTCATATACCCAATCCAGAACCAACCTGACTTGGGTTCGTTCGGAGCAAACCTGTCGGAAGACAAATGTGGCGATTGTCGTCCGTCGTCAATAAAAGGTGGCGCAGAATAAGTAGAGCTGAGTTGTTGTTTTTTTTTTTTTTTCAACTCTCCCTCTACGCGTTGTACCTATATTCTAAGCGGTTTTTCCTTTTCTGTGATAAGTAAAGCAATTCGAATAACGAGTCAAACCAAAAGAACCGACCTGGGTAAAGCATTCAACCAAATTGGACAAATTGAGCGACAGGTTCTTTTATGTCTGACTGACTGAGAACAGAAGCTCGGCGTTTCGCTCCTTTGGAGTAAAGGATATCTTTTTTTTCTCTTCTTTTTGTCATTCATATCTAAAAGCTGTGCTAGGAGTATGACATGATGGGTAATTATGCAAATGTAACACCGAGATTGATCTGAGTGTTCAAAATTACAAAGGTATAAAACGAATCGATTACTTCCCCGAATCAACCTTCAAATTTTGTTCAAACTGTTTTTCCTGAATGGTATTCAAAAATTACCAACAAGTGCTAGAACTGAACTGTTGATATTAATGAGAGTTACTTTAGTTACCGAAATTTGCTTATGACACCCATCAACGGCCGCATCTTAGTCTCACAAGGCAAAAAAAAGCTTTTCCGTAAAAATCCAAGAAACCTCTGTACGGCACAATGTGTCTAGGAGTTCTTACGTAACAAATTGGTTCGATGCGGAATCAAATATTTTACTCACAGCTCAGTTGATTGGAAAGCACGTGAACTATCAATGTGACATAACCATATGAAAACTTGCGTATAGCTCATAATATTATTCGAGTTCGTTTGGGTCAAAGTTACTCAATTTTACTTACTTACTTATCTGCTAACGACCCAGAGCCAGTACAGTTACTAAATGCCAGTCAAGATTCTTGGCAACATTTCTGAGGCTAGGCGTCGCAGTTACAAACTTTTGTTAGGGCTGCCTTTGGATGTTAATCTGTATCCAAGTCAAGGGCCTTTCTGCAGATATTATTCACTTACATCTCTTTGCACCGTATGTAAATTTCATCCTCATTTTGCTCACGAATCTCGCTTTCTATTACATTTTGGAAAATCCGTCGATGTAGTCCCACGTTTGAGATCCAATGGCAAGGTTACCAAGCACGGATGATCTTCCACAGACGAATACCTCCAGTTTATACTTCCTTACTACTCATATGTGCACCAATTACAGCACGGATTTGTCGAAGATTATGATTTGCTTTCATAGAGACATCTGACCGTATGATTTTTCAGAGAACTGCAAACGTAAATAGGTCTTTCTGATCCGGGTTCCGACGTCCTTCTTGTTACCATCATCTGTGTTAGGGCGTGAAACACCCTACAAACAATACCGCTGGGCTCACTGCTGACAGCCTCTCTGTCAGCCGATCGACGCGCCAACCAGCGGGTAGATTACAACAACAACAACCAATCACTTAATGTTTTGTATTGTAAACGTTTAGTCGCGACGTATTTTATCTCGTAAATAAATCGTCTTTTTAATATGTAGTGTTTAGTAACTACGTGTTATTTATTCTTTGTATCCGTGCTACCCCAGTTTACAACAGTGGCGACGAGTCGGTCGTTTAATTTTCGCGAAATCCACCGAATTATCGCAAAATTAATTCCCCCACGCGGAAACGACAACGGTGTGAAATGGATTCGGAAGAACATAATCGTACTTCGGATATAGCCGCTGGATCAAATGGGACCATCAACGGGCTCCCCAGTGGACAGCAGTTCCTCCCAGCTGGCATGGCAAACTTTGTTCGCCCCACACAGTTCGGTCAGCAGCCACCGATGGGACTTTCTCAACAGTTCCCCGGGCAGCAGCAGCAACAGTCGTATCAATCATCACACCACCTCTCATCATCCGACGCACTCCTTTCCCAGCTCCTCCAACAGCAGCAAGCATTTGCGCCACAAATGCTCAATCAGCAGCAGGAGTTTATGCGACAGCAGCAGGAGATGTTCCTCCGTACGATGTCATCGTTGAGCGTGCAGGTACCATCTAACCCTGAAGTGATTTTAGACTCACTTTCGCATCACATCAAGGAGTTCCGGTACGATCCGGAAAACAACATAACGTTTGCGGCTTGCTACGCGCGATACAAGGACCTGTTCGAGCAAGACGCTTCCCGGCTCGACAGCGATGCAAAAGTCCGTTTGCTCCTCCGGAAGATGGGTTCCGCCGAACATGAACGGTATGTTAATTTCATCCTTCCGAAACTACCGAAAGAGTACCAATTTGACGAAACTGTTCGGAAATTGGGTATCCTGTTTGGTGCTGCTGAATCGCTCATCAGCAAGCGGTATCGTTGCCTGCAGACAACGAAAAAGTCCACCGAAGATTACGTTTCGTTTTCATGCCGTGTAAACAAGAACGCGGTCGATTTTGAGCTGAGTAAATTGACGGAGGAGCAGTTCTAATGTTTATTATTTGTTTGCGGCATGAAAGCGGAGTGTGATGCAGAGGTGCGTACTAGACTGTTGGCAAAAATCGAGGACCGGAACGACGTGACCCTGGAGCAGCTTTCTGAAGACTGCCAACGGCTGATGTGTCTGAAGAGAGACACTGCTATGATCGAGGGAACATCCGGGCCACCAGCAGTGTAGTTCGTGGAGCGGAATTATAATCGGAAACAAATTTCCAAAAGTTCTCCGAAAAAAGTGAATTCCTTCAAAAACATTCCCCCAACCCCTTGTTGGAAGTGCGGCGCAATGCACTACACTCGTGAGTGCCCGTACAAGAACCACAAGTGTAGTGATTGTGGCAACAACGGACACCGTGAAGGTTATTGTTTATCCGAAAACAAAAGTGCAAAGCCCTATCACAAGAAACAAAATAAAACTTTTCGGGCAAACACAGTGAAAGTGCATGAAGTGCAACAAAAAGGAAAATTTGTTCGAGCTCATCTTAACGGTGCTGAAGTGCAACTGCAGTTGGACACGGATCCAGTGTGGTATCGAAGGGTGTGTGGGAGAAAATCGGGAAGCCTTCCACCACCCCCGCACTAGGAAATGCATCTACGGCTTCTGGTGCCCCCCTCGAACTCCTTTTCAAGTTCCAGTGTGACGTCAACGTCAATGGCCAGCAGCGCCGTGGGACATTTCACGTGGTCGACAAATCGTTCAACGTGTTCGGAATCGATTTGCTTGACGCTTTTGGGCTCTGGTCGGTGCCGATTTCTTCTTTTTGCAACCAGAGTGCCAAACCATCCACATCGTCGGAGTCATTTGAGGCAGCACCACGTTTCAAAAATTCAGCCTCCAGCACTTCACCACAGCACAATCGCACAGCAAGGCTGAACCATTTCGAGACATTCGAGAGGGGAGAAGTTCAGTTCCAATAATCTCCAAATATTTCACCGATGTCCTGTCTCTCTCTCAACGTCTCCTTCTCCATCATCATCAAGCTCTGCTGATCCAGTAGAGGCCAACGAACAGCTGTGCAGGTGCCTCGTCGTTCTTCGCGGACCAGAAGACCGCCGATTCGGTTCAACCCGCACCGGCTGTATTAAGGGAGGAGATGTTAGGGCGTGAAACACCCTACAAACAATACCGCTGGGCTCACTGCTGACAGCCTCTCTGTCAGCCGATCGACGCGCCAACCAGCGGGTAGATTACAACAACAACAACCAATCACTTAATGTTTTGTATTGTAAACGTTTAGTCGCGACGTATTTTATCTCGTAAATAAATCGTCCTTTTAATATGTAGTGTTTAGTAACTACGTGTTATTTATTCTTTGTATCCGTGCTACCCCAGTTTACAACAATCTGCATCATCAAGATATCAATATACTGGACCTATTCCTCTTTTTCTGTTGAAGGAGTAGCAATCCATGATATCCTTTCAACAATTCTAGTTTTTTCATATCAACAGTGCTTAGTAACGAACTTTGATTATAATGAAAAACATATCACTTAGTACCAGAACTCCGCTTAATAAAGCCGTACTTTTATATTAGTCTGAAAGCCTTTTGGATTCTAGTTGTTCCTGTCCCTGTCCCAATTCTGCTATCTCAACATTTTCAAACTACTGCCTTCACTAAGACACCTAAAAGACTAAGAGACCTGCTGCCTTGGAGCTTTCGATAAAATCGACGAGGTTGCTCTGCATATCGTTTAGCTGAACTTTTGTCGAAGGAGTTTACGGCTAATCTCAACTCGGTCTACAATCGATCGATCCAGTCAAGATCTCATCCATTAAGATCAGAAAAAAGTAGTGGCGATAAAATACATCTTTCTCTTACTCCAGCACTCATGCACTGGGATTTATTTATTGTCAATGAAGTTGAAATCCGAAGTTTTCGCGCTGGTGATTGGCAACCTTGCCAAACAGCGACGATGAACAATTCTTCAAACACCTCGGCGATTGGCAACCCGTTCCTTTGTTTGGTTCCGACACTCGGAAGATGTTTGACAGATGTTTGGTCAAGATGGAATGTCGTCAGTGATGTCGCCGTCGCTGATGTTGACGAAAACTCCGGTTTGGGGATCCAGCGACAATAATTGGACTAGATATCACCGCGCAGCCTTGTACAGGAATGCCTTGTATTGTGCCAAGGTGAAATTGACTAGTTGTTCTTGAACTCCTCCTCGTATAAGTTCGACCTTGATGTTTTCATGGTTCAGACGGTTGAACGCTTTTTTCAAAATCAACAGAAAGGAGTCCCGTTATTCATTGGTTTGGTTCCAGTATTATTCGTAGCGTTATCTCAACAGTTCTATCCTTTCCACAAACCGAAGTGCTCTTTAACAGGTTATGGATTAGCACTAGTGGAAATGGAGAGAAATGGAAACACGAGTAGTGAGAGATCAACGAATCAAAGAAGGTCAACAAGTCTCGACGCAGAGAAAGAGGAGTTAGAAACCGGGGCCATCGTTGGACTGGGGCCATTGGGAAGATCTTCGAGTCGAGAAGCAGTTTGGGAAGTTTGACTTTGGGGCCAAATCGAGTATCTCCGAATCAGGATCAATGTAAGGTCGTGGGACTCCGGAAGATCATTGAACCAGAAAGTCACGAGGAGGTTATCGGATCGGAACTATTGTGAGATTAACGGGCCGGAGCAATTGAAAGATCTTGGAGGAAATTAAAAGGAAGGTCGTTGGACCAGAGCTTCTGAATGTTTGCCAGAGAAAGGTCGTGGAGCCGGAATCATGGAAGGTTGACGGCCTAGAAACACTGGAAAGTCGTCGGATTAGAGCAATTCAGAGGTCATCGGGACGGAACAACAAGAAGGTCAACAGGGGCCTGTTGGAAGGTCTGCGAGCTAGGAATTCACATTAAAAGTCAACCAAAACCAGGAAAAAATAGAGGGTCTTGGAACCAGGAATCCTCTGGAAGGTCGTCAGATAGGATCCGTTTTCAGGGTCTTCGAGCCAGGAAACCATTTGGACGGTCGTAGAGTCGAGAAACCATTTTACGTCGACCTGGAAACCCAATGGCCGAAGGTCGATGAACCAGGAAGCCACGAGAAGATCGTTTGACCGAAGCACGGGTGATCATCGGACTGGAGCCATGGAAAGTTGACGACCCATTAGAGAGTCGTCGTATCAGAGCCATTGGAAGATTGTCCACTTAATTGGGAGGTCAACGGACTGGGATCATTTGGTATATCATCGTCGAGCTAGGAAATCGTATGGAAAGTCATGCAAGCCAAGAACCACTGTAAGGTCGTTGGACCAGGAATCTTCGGGAAAGTCGCCACATTGGGAAACCAGTTAGAGGTTGCGGTACCGGAGCCTTTGAAAGAAAGACGGAGCAACTACATCAACCGGTGCTATTGTTGTTCTGGTTGAGGTCGTTGAGTTCGAGCGGCCTTGGCTTAGAGATTAGAGCATAAGTCTGCTAAGCGAGAGATTATGAGATCGAATCTCGGTCATGGCATACATAGTACTTCTCCTGGAGGTCATGCTTGGCATCGCTCCTCAGATTAGCCCGTTCAGAGTAAGAGCGTGTATTTTTTTCGCTGTGCTCTTCCCAAACGGAGAATCTTTAAAAAATGCTCAGTTACCTCCAGAGCGACCAAGCGTCTACCTGGGCAAGAGAAGCAAGCAAACTGATGAAGTGCGTTCTCAGTGCAGATAAATTCGGTCGCACTCGGGCGAAAGAGAAGCTTTACAGAAAACTCGGTTTGTCTTCATCGGTTGCGTCTGGATCGATGTTTCGAAGTGCGTCAGAATTTACAATGCAGAACATAAATCTAACGGAACTAAATTAATAACGCCAAAGGTAGTTAAGGGGGGGGGGGGGGGGGGGTAGGGTCTAACGGGTAAAAAAAAACACCATTTTCACGATTTTTTTCTAGAGCTACCGTTCAAACAAATGTATTCAATTTTTTTGCATTATACAAAGCATTGTTAAAAGAACATTTAGTAATTTTTTCGTAAAAAAATATTGAAAAATGAGCCGGTGACGGAGCACTTTCGAGGATGCCTTTTAGAAAACAGGATTTGCGGTGGACACTGTATCTCAGCATAGAATCATCTGAAATCAAAAAATCCGAGCAAAATATTTTTAATAGATGTTTTTCTGGACCCCAACGTTTTTATTCAACTTAAAAAAAATTTTATGAAATTTTTGTGGCTGTTTGAAGTAAAAACTACGATTTTTCACGAAAAAATCCGCCATTTTTCACCTGTAAAATCTCCCCAAAGTAAAAAAACAAAAAAAGAAAAACGTTGGGGTCTGGTATTTTATACGTAGAAAGTATGTTCCAAATTTGAAAAGAATCGGATAAGTAGTTTTCAAATGACGATGTCCACGGACTTTAAAAATGTGCTTTCGAGAAAAACGCGTTTGAAGTTCTGCTCTTGCTTTCTTGCAGTATAAGATAGGAGGAGATAAAGGCCTATAATTTCTACAGTTTTGCTTCAATTAATTTGAAAATTTGACACAACATTCTTGAAATGTTTTACAATAAGAAAATAAAAAAATAAAAAAATCGATTTTTTGAAAGTGTTAGACCCTACCCCCCCCCCCCACCCCCCCCCCCCCCTTAAGATAGAATAATGGTGACTTCGAAAACATTGCTCTGTATAATATAGCGCATATTTTGATATGAAAAATAAAGTTGAGAGGTCCACCAATAGCGTGATATAAATCATAACTTTCTTGTTAAGCATTTTAGAGCCTAAGTTTTTTCTACAAAGTTATTTATCTCAATGAAATACACAACTTTGTTTAACATGTCAAAGTTCTACAATCTTTACCCAAGGATATACGGTTAAATTAAAAAAAAAAAAATACTTAGAAATGCTTTACAAAAAGTTATTGTTATTATCGCGCTATTTTTGAATCTCTCGACTTTGAATTTTAAATCAAAATATGCGAATTAACAACTTTGCCCGAAACACCTATCTGGTCATTCCTGAGCAAGTTCCTCTAGGTTGATGTTCTGCACCAGGACCAATGATTAGCTACGAAAGCTTTCTTCGGTCGAAAAATATCAAAAGCGTAGCGGTAAAGGAAGATAAATCCTATATTTTACGATTTGTGAAAGTTTTGCAGTTTTATTACTAAAATTTGTCCCAGATCCCTGCATAATTTTCACGGTTTGTATAATAGACAAAGATTTTTGGATAATTTTAGTAAATGTTACTTTGCGAATTGCTGCTTTTGTAAATTAATGCTACCCACGTACGATATTTAAAATACTTAAACCTAAGGATACAGCAATTTGCGGATGCCCGGATATTGTGAAAAAACTACTTGGATTTTGCCCAGTTTTATCCACATTATTTGGAAAATGAAACAAGAAAATCGAATTCAGTTTAAAATTGTTTGTTGAAAATTTGATTTGTGAAAGTTTGTTTCATAAAAAATCAAACCAAAACTTTCCTTCGTATGCTTTAAACATAAATTTAACACTGCTGATGTGTTGCGACAAAAAAATGTAAGTCGTTTTTCTTCACTAGATAAATGTCTGGAATTTCCTCAGATTTGGACGGATATTGCTCGGTTTTTGGAATGGAAAATTTCAGAATATTTACCCGGTTTTCCCCATGTTTTTTAAATAACTTGCCAGGAAGTGCCCTACCCGGCTACCTACAAAAAAAGTTCATACATAAACCTACATTGGACCTCTTCGACTGATGCTCTGTTCCGCTCTGCATAACGGATTTTCTGAAGAAAACATTCCTGCATTGAAATCTTTCTGGCTTGATACACTGAGCTACTCAGCAGCGCCGCTAGAGCACAACTTTCTAGCCAGCTCCTTCTCTTTTCTTTAGAGCGAGCGACGTCCACCCGACCGTCAGAGCAACCGCAATCGGGCGCACTCGGCAAAAAGATTTGTGAACGTTGATCGGCTGAGCAGTGCACTCGGAAACCGAAATGATAAAAGTGTAATTTCGTTCTCTGCTCTGTTCTGTTTGCGAGGTGTTGGACAAGCATGCTGGAGGTTGTAGCTTTTGAAGCATTTGCTAGCTGCCACTTCTAGAAGTTTGTAGGCTTGAGTATATGGATATGGCTGGATCTTTCAAGGGAACATAACGTTGCACCACTGATCATAGTTGCACTTAGGATCACTTGTGTGAACTAACGCAACGAGAGCTTGCACTTAGGATCTACCATATGTGTGTACATATTAAATGCTCAACCTGGCACCGAAATAACGCCGGGTAATGCTACGAAAGATCTAACAATTGGTCACAGTGGTCTCTCCCCAACAGAAAAAAAAACCGTCAAGCTGCAGACATTTGAAGGTAGTTTGATCGGAACCATTGGATTATCGTCGAATCGGAGACATGAAAGGTCGGCCATTGAGAAATCGTCGAGCAAAAGCCATTGGAAGACCGTCAAACCAAAAGACTAAAGGTCGCACCGAAGCCGTCAAAGGTATTGGAACTGAAGCTGTTGAAAAGTTTTCAGACCAGAACTATTGGAAGGAGCTATTGGGAGGTCATCGAACCGAAACCACATGGAAGGTCGTTGAGTTAAGAGATTGTATGAAAAACTAACGCAAGCTAGGAATCAAGGGATGTCATCGGACCAGCAATCAAGGTCTTCAATACCAATGAAATATTATCGAGCCAAAGCCAGTGAAAGGTCATTGAAGCGGAACCAGAAAAAGTCTTCGAGCTGAAGCCACTTGAAAGTCGTTCAACCTTAGCCATGGAAGGTTAGGACCATTGTAGGTCGACGGCTCGGATCAACTGGGATCGGAGCTATTAGAAGGTCGCCAAGCTGGATTTATGGAAAATCGTCGGACCGCTGTCATTAAAAGATCTTCGGAGGTCTCCAGACCAAGCGCCACTAAAAGGTCGTTGAGCCATGAACTAGATGAAAGGTCGTCGATCCACAGTAAGAGCAACGAGCCGCAGTAACGGTTTCGATAAAATAAAAAGGTTTACGCCGAGCTATCCAAAGGATCTTCCTTGACAATCTTCTGAAACTAAGGAGAAATAAAGTGTCGTACCTATCATCCACATCCATGACGTTTCGGTACATTTCAGATCACAAAGTTCACACCGGGGCTTATTCTTGATAGAGTATTTCGTCAGATTGATTTTATTTTTACTGAAATTACAATGAAATCGAACCACTACTACCGGTTAAGTTGTTTGACTTTGGGTTTCTATTGTTTTGCATAGTTTGCTCGTATGGTTTGGTTTACCTTCATATTATTAGTATGTTGATCCAGCTCAATCGAAATATTTTATTTATTTTTGTATACTATCAGTTGGTTACAATTTTAAGATATTTTTGATAATGCCGGGTCCATTCATTTTTACCGGATAGAAGCCCAGGAGTTCTCTACCATATGATGTGATGATTTGATCATTGCCAATGTTTTTTTTTTTACAATCTTAATGAAACTGATAGCTGATGGCGACATGTAATAGACTTTTTCAAAGTTTTTTATCCGTATCAGTTTCAAAATTTTGACCATTTCTGAGGATTAGGTAAAATTTGGTATGATTTTGGCACGCTTCAAAGCGCTCAAATTGCGAACTAATTACAAATTCTACATGATTTTCGGTTAAATTCGATTTGATTTATTTTTGAAGGTGTAGATTTCTTTCAATATCTGGATGTCACACATACATTGCACTTCGAATTGTAACATGGAATGTTGTGCTTGTTGTATTAATATCAATAAGTGAGCATAATCGTTCGTAGATGGTTCACAGAGGAATAGCTTTTATTTTTTAGGCTGCTCTGCTGAATTAGAACATCGAGGAGATGTGATTGTAGCCCGGTTTAGAGCGATTCGCGTCGAGTTCTTGTCCCACAATCGGGTGTGGTATACATATGCGAAATAATTTATTCGTTATGCAAAGCAAATGTTTTTCATAAATATATACCTAATAGGATATAGTTTTCTCTTGATGATAGAAATAAATATAACAACCTAAAGACGGCATTTGTACATGATAACAACAAATCCTTTACGTTTAACTTAACTGTACAATCACATCGTTTACACAAAATGGACACAGTCGGTTTTCTTAACGGTACATGTATAGATTGCTGAACCAGGTTTACAGAGAAATCTGGAAAAAATAATGTAAGAATTTTTTTTCTACAAGAAATAAATTCAATATGACTTATAAAATTAAGCCTGATAAACTTAAAATTCCACAACAACAAAAAATAAAAGATGATTGCCAATTATTATATTGTAAGAAAAATTAAATTACGAATTATATTTAAAGAAAAAAAAAAGAAAACTTTATCAATTCAAACCACATTCAAATGAAAATCCAGCTTTACTGTAGGCGATTCGATATCAAAACGTTTCTCGGCCTAAACCGTTGAAAAAGCTTGATCAACCATAAATCATATCCACTCAAACATAAACATTTCATTAACACAGTTCAGCGCCTATTCAGTCTAAAACTTTACATGTGAAGCCTTAATCTCTTGATATCATGAACCGTGTAAGCAACCCTAGACTGTTCCTAATGTTATAAAAGATCACAATCGAGCGCAGTCAAATGAAAGTAAAGGGCTACTGCTTTCTGAGCAGCAACCGAACCAATTTTGAACAAGGCTGCCGAGAGCCTTCTGAGCCCGTGCTTGAAGGGTCTACCATCGCCATCCGATTGGCCAATTTGTTGGACCAATCGATCATCGACCTTTGGCACGCTTGTTGTACAAGTACAAAACCACGATATTCTAATTAGTCGAACAGACTTGCTACTGCACCTTTGGCTGCTATCAATAATAATATCTTCACACGTGATAGACTTGATTGTAGTTTTTGTTCTAAGAGTGGTGTTAGTAGTAATAGCGACAGTGGAACAAGTGGATTGGTTATTACAATTGCTAGAATATTTTGCGCTGCCACAGTCGATACCGACTCCCATGCGGTTGATACTAGCGATATCTTTAGACACGGTTAATAGAGTAATACAAATTTGAACGCTATTCATATGACAGAGAAGATTAATCCGGAGCCGGAAACGGTTCCGCAGTGCTATTATGGCTGATACGGGCTTACCTTGGGCGAAATGTTATATCCACAACAGCCGTCTTTGGGTTGGTAATGTTCCTTCCATCAGCGGACCATTCGTTGATGACTGCGGATGGTTGAGAGCGTTGAACCGCCGTGAATTGTTCTGGGTGTGTGGGAGGATAGAATGCAACTCTACCCGGTTCAACGCCGAGAGCTGCTGATCGCTCCAACCTGCCGCGAATTCCGGGGGCAACAATTGTCACCTGCCACCGGATGCGTGGGGGTTGTTGGAGTGTTTCTGGCCACCATTGACAGTTGTTGCGGCAGCACTTGTTGATTCAGCTCCCTTGCCTTCGCCTCCTCCGCGACCGTGATGATGATTATGGTGGTGATGGTGTCGATGATTCTGGTAATTCCTTCGATGACGATGACCACCACCACTGCCCCGAGGATGACTCGGTTGTATAGAGGTATCCGCAGTGCTGTTATCGTTTTGAGTGATTGCTCCAGGAGTAGTAACATTTCCGTTTTGAGGTTTCAAAGATCGATTTTTATTAGCTCCACCAGCTCCTGAATGGCGCGAATTCTGACCACGATCATGGCTGGTGGAGTTTGCTACCGGCGTTGCTTTCTGCGTCGTGCTCACATTTGTTGAACTCTCGCTAGGTTCTTGATTGGAACCATTAGATGTTTTCGAAGCCTGCTTAAAAAAATTATCAGTTATAAAATAAACCCAAGATCAATCTTAACTCAACTCACCTCCCCATTGCCACCTTCAGTTTCGATGGAAATTACATTAACCTCCTCGGCATCTAAATCGATAATACCCCCACGGCTCTTCTGGTGCATATACAGCCGGTTCATTTGCACTTGCAATGCTTTCAGCTCATCGGTCAGCTGGAATCGGGGCGCATTGGCTAGCTCGCTTGGCGGCCGACACTTACTCAACGGTTCAACCTGAACCTCGATCGATTCCCTACAAACGGGACACTGAGCCTGGTACGGTTTGGCTTCCTTCTGCTTCCAGACCGGCATCTTGGCCAGCTCCTCGTCGTAGTTGCGCTTCGAAGCCTTCAAATGGCACGCCAAACAGTGACTGTGCAAATAGTGGTAGCAGACGGTTTTGGTAAACTCGTCCCCTTCCTGAAATCCGTACAGGCAAATTACGCACTGACCGGTCGGTAGGTTGCTTTCGGTCAGATGCTCCCGAATGATGTCAATCAAATCGAACACCACAGGTTGACCGAGAGATTCGTCCAGCTTCTGGCGAACGGCAGCTTCGATCGTATTGATGCAGTGATCGTCCAGCCCGCGAGGATTCTTCAGTTTGATGATCGGTTTCACGTCCGGATAGCCGTTGACCGGTTGAACTTGTAGTGTAATGCAAACGTACTGGCTATCGACCTCCTCGCCGACCGTCGGAAACACCGTGGTTTCGATCAAACTTGGAATGCCACTGGAAATAAGATATGGATTTCATTAGGTTAGTCGTTTTTGGAGTGAACTGATAAAGTTTTCACTGAAACGCCCTTTTGATAGTACATATTATAAAACGAGCTCTTTTAAGCTTACTTAGACCAAAGAATGTAACACACGCTAGTTCGTGCCGATAATGCATTCGTGCATTCAAGCTGAAAGGACGACTATCAGCTTTTCTGTGTTTTTGTATGCGTATTTTAATATTTGCGTCATAACCCTTTGACTTCGAAGTTGAATATGCTACCACGTTTCTTAAACATGGTATTGGAGATCGTAAAATTTTTGAGCACTGAACAGATTCAGTTCTGAAATGCCTTTTTCCGGTATGGTTACATAAAAGAGTCTTCAGCATCATAACGTTGACCTGCATGTCCCAGATTACCATTTGAATCATCGTTCGTTCATTATCACCACTTTTTGGTTTTATCTTTACTTCTAAAGTCTGAAGCAGTGTTACCACATTCAAATCTGTGCCGCTCATCGAAAAAATCTTTTTCATCTGTACCGAAAACTCAAAAATCTGTACCAAAATCTGTACCAAAGAAAAAAAAGTTCTGCATTAAATATGTTGATATGTGAAGATTTTGTTTCCTTATTTTTAATCTTTGAAAAAATAATTACTTTATATCACTAAGTACAGTTTTTTAGTTAAACACTTTTTGTGAAACTCATTTAATCATTTTTATTTTCTCTCTTGAAAAAACTGACATTAAAAAATATTTTTCATAACAAAAGCTTTCTAATGTTCATGATGTTTATATGTACATAGTTTTATTAAAACGATTTAAGAGCGTCATATTTAATACGAGATTTTTCGACCCGACATTCGATTTAATACTAATCTTAAATAACTTTTCGTAACTCAGACGATTACGAACTTTGGTTTTATTGGCATTTACTTACGAGAAAATGCGCTCAACCACTGCTGACGAGTTGGGATTATAATCAGATATTTAATTATTTGTAGCAAATTTGGAAATCTTATTGTTCCATCGTGTACTTCCCAGTAAGAAACTTCTATCGTCAGAATAATAATGGCTAACTTTTGACTTATTTTCTATAAAGTATTCAATAAACTGGATGAAAGTCAAAAAATTCAAAAATCTGTACAAATCTGTACCAAATTTTGAAAATCTGTTATCTGTACGTACAGATTCTGTACCAAAAATGAGCTCAAAAATCTGTACCTGTCTAGATAAATCTGTACATGTGGCAACCATGGTCTGAAGGGCATTGCTCGTCCATTAGGCTTGAATACAATCTTCAGCTTCCTCCGGTGTTTTGCCAAGCCAACATCTCGAAGTGTCGATCTTGAAAATCGGAGGACCAGATCTTCGCGTGCATTTGACCTCTCTTGATGGAAAATAACCTTTTTTGCAGTTGACTATTTCTTTATCGACTACCTTGGTAGCGAGCTTGAATAAGAATGGAGATTTTTGTTGGCATTCGCCGATCAAAGCAACACACGCAGTGCAACGCTAAGAGTTTTTAATGTATATAAACAAGCGGGTTACGCAAAATAAAGTCATTCCAGTTTTAACCACAGAACGTGTTGGTTGTTTTGTCTCTCCTTTCCATTCCGAAAGTGCTCCCTGTCTAACAGGTTATGGGCCCAGCACTAGTGGAAAGGAGGAGAGTGGAATCGGTAGTGGTATCCAGCCAGGAGGAAGCCAATGGGAGGACGAGCCAGCGCCGGGAATCCAAAGGAACGTCGTCGAGCCAGAACCGTGTGAGGTTGTCGGACCAGGAGCCTGGTAGGTCGTCGGACCGGGAAGCCAGCTGGAGTTCGGCAAGCCAGGAGACACGGGAGGGAGGTCGTCGGACAGGTGCTTTGGAAGGTCGTTGGTCCGGATCCATTGAGAGAGGACCGGAATCACTGGTGGTTCGTCGTGCCGGAAGCCATGGGAGGTTGGCGGACAGGAACCGTGGAAGGTCGTGAAGTTGGAGGCCAGGAGGTGGTCGTCGGACCAGAAACCTCTGGTGGACTCACGAACCGGGAACTACGGAAGGTCGTCAAGCCGGTGCCATGGAAGGGTGTCGGACCGGGAAGCCAGGAGGTCGTTGGGCTGGTGCCACTGGGAGGCGTTAGGCCTCAGGAGGAGGGTCGAAGCGTAGAGCGACGCGGCTCGAAACTTGAAAGGGCGTCGATCCACGAGGAACGCCATCGAAACTCAAGAAGGGCGTCGGGTAGGACAGAGGTTGTCGTCGAGCGAGCCGGATGATGGTCGTCGAGCGAAACCGGAAGAGGGTCATCATAGTCAAGGCGACGATTATGGTTCGGTGCGATGCAAAGACATGAAAAGCGTGTGTTGAGGAGGAGTGTTGGCATTCGCCGATCAAAGCAACACACGCAGTGCAACGCTAAGAGTTTTTCGTGTATATAAACAAGCGGGTTACGCAAAATAAAGTCATTCCAGTTTTAACCACAGAACGTGTTGGTTGTTTTGTCTCTCCTTTCCATTCCGAAAGTGCTCCCTGTCTAACAATTTTAAGCGATCGTTTACTGAGGAAAACTTCGTTACTAAGGAGGCGATTGATCTAGGCGAAGTCTCAGCATACTGCGCTAACATGATTCCAACTGAAAAGAGCACTAAACGTGTACAGTACGAGAAATGCTGCAACTTCATAAGCTGAGTGATAAGCCACGTGTTAATAAGAGATAAATGCCGAAAAGATTCTTTGAAGAAGCTTTTCTTTCATCATTTCTAATAACATGGGCATATATGATGTAACAGACGAAGAAGAATATCTCATAGTTCATATATATTTACTTATATAAATTAAACTTGAATATTCAACAAGTTTTGTGCTGAAAGTTATGTTAATTCTGTTACAATTATTTAGTTGAACTTCAACTTCAAGGTACATACTCAAAAAATAATGCACTATGAAATGCAGTTGCAATAGTGCGATCGATTTTTATCTTTCAACTAGCAGACAACAGAGCAAGAAAAAAAAACCGAAAACAAAAAGGACCTGCCCCATTCATCAGGGAGGATGTAAAATTTATGCAACCCTGCGTGTCTGCGTAGATGATTCTTAAATCTCTCACCTGTCGTTCCGGTGGATGGTGACGTCCTCCATCAGGATGGCCTCCAGTGATTCCACCTCATCGATTAACCTGTTAAATAAGAATATTAGTAACTTTAATGAAATCGCCTCTATGGGCTGAGCTCCACCCGGGTGCAAAATTGTGATAAAAATTCGCTCCTTTCGGAAGGTTTTCCTGCAGGCGATACTCACGCATCCATTTTCCTTTTTTGCAGATTCTCGGTTGGTGAACGACAAAACACTCTTGATTATTCAAAAACAATTTAAAACGCCAATTAAGAGGATTTTCACAAATCGGAAAACTTTTCACACACCACGACGAGCGCACGACGATTTAGAAAGGGGAAAAATCAATTTTCCGCGTCCCTATACAACCTGCACCTGATGTGATGTTGTCTACCTCGATTGGCCCTCTCTTGTTCACTGACTGGATGTGAGTGGTATGAGCTGCACTTTCCTGTCACACGAATCCCGGGGATCAACGGAAGGCACAAGCGCGGCCGTCGTATAGAAAAACAGTAGAAACGAACGAAAACAACCAACATAAAACAGTCCCCTTCCGCGTTAACACCCGCGCAGACCGCACAAAGCAGCATAAAAGTGACAGCATCGGCACCGATTGACAGCATAACTGTCATTCGGCGACAGCACGGACGGTAAAATGCGCACGCGTTTTACCGAATCTACTGAACCAGTAGCGGATGCCGAAAATGGGAGTTATTGAAGAAAATTGAAAAACACGGCTATTAATAGAAAAACTGAAAAAATTCTTAAGAATTTGTTTTTGTTTGTTATATCAGGGTAACATTTAGATAATCTGATGATATATTTACCTAAGTACATATATTGTATCACAACAATAATTTTATTTATTGTGCTTCAGTTTGAATACCAAAAACAAAAAAGTCTATTCTCCATATTGATGAGGTCCGTTTGTTAAGTCTAATTTGTTTCTTGTAGAGATTAATTTGAAACAAGAAGTTTTGTTCCCAGATCAAAAATTAATTCAATGAGGTTTAAAATTCTAAACTTCTCGAATCAACAGACTATCACTTTACTGGACATTTCGAATCATCAAATTGAAAATATTATTCGATGAAATCTTCGCTTCCCTATAGAACTTAAATATCTTATATTAAAGTATTACTTAAATATAAGATATTTAAGTTCTGTTTCAAATCCTTTTCGAATCCTTTAAGTGAGATAGTAAGTTCTGTTGATAATTTTGTGCTATCTAAACCTATTTCATATTTGCAAAATTTTATGTTTTTGGAACTGTCTTAATTTTTATTTCTGATTACGGATATCGAGTAGGTATTCTATGAATTTCTGATTCTGAAAAAATAAGATTTTTTTGGCCATACATTGTAATTCGGGCTTAAAATTAAAAATTATGATAACACAGTTAATTTGTATTTAGAAGCCTGATTTCTATCCTGATAGAAAATCAACTTCTTTACACTGGCCCTTATTCTGCGCCTCGCGTGACGTGACGATTGTTGAGTCACCCAAGTCACTCTATTCCAGCAGTCGGTTTAGGTGAGGAACGTCACTTCGGATGAACTTTGTGAGTTCTTACCCTATTCTCGTAGTCACCGTGGGTGAGAATCGTCGCATTCGGGTGACGATTTTAGGTGACAATTGTCGGTACCTTTTCAGGTGGCGACTAGATAGAAACTCAATGAAAAATTTATGAAACAGGGAATAATTTGGCTCTAAATGTTCAACAACATTAAAGTATGACCATTTTTAAAACAATTTTCACGAAAAAATCTAGAATCGCTGAACTAATTCGGCAATGTGTGAGAATTGTCGGTACCTTTTCAGGTAGTGACGAAATAGAATTTGAATGGAAAATCAATGCAAAACAGCATATTTTGATTTTAAGTATTTACTTACACTAAAATATGATAATTTAAAAAAATGAGATTAACTTACTTATGTACATTTATTTTAAATATCTGCTTTTTTGCTCAATGAAAAAAATTCTTAGAAACATTTGATTGATATGAAATCATATAAGTTTTACATTAGATATTGGGTAAACACATTGTTCTCATTTGAAAAGTACATTTTTATTTATTCAAAGAAAAGTTGTTCTCCAAAGAATGTTTGTTGTAGTACTGGCATGCAATCCTTTATGCGCCATTCGATATCGATTAAATTTGTCCACTTTTGTGCATGAAGGAGTAAAGGTGCAGCAGTGCATTCAGTCGTTTAACCACTGCCGTACAACAGTTTAACAGCATCTCCCTTCCCCCGGTTCCATGAGAGTACTTAGCCAATTCGAATTTGTTTTAGTTCTCCAGAATATCGAAATATAATTCCTATTAGATTCGTCACTTTGCAGTTTGTGGATACATAGGTGATTTTATTTGTTAAATAACTAAAATGTTAAATAACTAAAATGAATAGTAAGGCTGCAAATTTAAAAGAAAATCGGATTAACATCGAGTGCTTACTATAAACATATTTAGCTTTCTACCTGTTGCTGTTCTAGGGAACCTGTTTCCGGAATGCGGACCTAATTCTGTACGAATTAATTAAAACCGGCAGTTTGATGGGACACACTGGGACATCCTGGTTCCATATGAGCATGAATCGAATAAGGCTTGCACCGACCCACCGACAGCTCTGAACGACGATGACCAGTCCGAAAAGATCCTCGCAAAGCGGCTGATCCCTTTTTGCATGCCCGACCGAAATTTTTCAGCTTCACTTTGGCCCTACAATTGGTAAAATACAATTGATTACATAATCGTTTAATGTAATTTAGGGTAAAAACTTGTTGTTGATGCGAATAATAGCACTTTTTCTTGGATCGCAAAAACTTTTTTGGCGAAATTCAAGGCCTTCCAACGAATTTCACGTAAACAACATTTTCAGCAGCTTGTAGCACAAAACGAAAACCACTTTACTTACCTGATAACACTTTGAAATTTGGCCTTGTATCCGCTTCTTTTTGTAACGATTGGTTCGGGCGACATATTCGGATCTTCGATGTTCACATTCGATGGTTCCTCCTTCAACTCGGTGCAGGTTCCGGACTCATCCTTGGATAATGAAGTATCCACTTGGACCACACCATTAGGCCCTGTTCTTTGTCAAGCAGCTTGCCATTGCCGTACAATTCGATTGTGGTCTTTTAAAACCCGGAATTCCAACTCGTTTGTTTAGTATCCCTATACTTACCCAATTGTACATAAATAATTATAAGCGTGAATCATCTCGAGAGAGAACTCGAACGAGAACGAAAAGAATAAAACGATCATTGAAGATCAGTCTAAGTCTAGCCATCAGTCAAGGTGGAGGCACACGAACTTAAACTATTTTCTTATTCATTTTCGGAAACCCCTTATTTAACCCCTATATTTAAAGTATTATTACCAGTCCAGATTCATAGTTTTTTAAAAGTAATTAAAGTGCGTATTCAAAAGTGGCGACGAGGAAAACGGGAGCTCAAACAAAATCTGTTGGATTTAAAGAGTGAGCAAGCGTAAGTAAGACGGTGTACTTGAAAACCTGAAAAGAAAAGATAATATAAAGGTTAGAGTTGCTGTTGAAGCGTAAAACTGCGCATAAAGAATATTGGTTTTGGAAAAAGACACATATAATTTAGCCAATTTTGTGTTGAAATTGATGTCAAATCAATAAAAGCGGCTTGGATTTTACACCGCATGGTTTCTTTGTGCTAATTTCTTTTGTATCTTTTCTTCCACAGTTCTTATTTTCTTCTTTGCTCCGAGCTACCAGTTTCTCGGCACCACTGGAATCGAATCGGTTTAAGTTTAATCTCCATCTCATAAAACGCTTACGTTTGAAAAGTGAGAGTCACCCGCAGGAGAGAAATTGGTGAGTGTTCTCATCCTCATCACCGAGCAATAAAAAAAGCTCCGAGAAAATAACCGGTGAGAGAGCACGAAAACTGACAGCCGGTGTTGGTGAGAAGTGAACCAGAAAATCATTTCTGATTGACTGCGGTGAGAAGCGGTTCGGTGGAAAGTACACTTGTGCAGATTCGGTACGATTGTGGATTGCGACAATTAAGACGATAATTGGTTTGCTTGATGACAAGTACTGGTGTGGTACAGTTTTATTTTGCATCGGAGGATTGCTGTTTGTTGCTGCTGTGCATTTAGTTGTGGATGAAGTGGTCCGGTACGGACTGTTGTTGAATTGCGGTGCTCCGAATTTGGTTGTTGCTGGAAAGGTCTGGGACAGACTGCTGCTGCTGTTTGCTGTTGTTGTTGCCTGCTGTTGTTGCTACTATCGGTTCACGTTGCTGCTGTTGTGGTCTGGTACGGGCTGCAGGGCAGGAGACAGGTTTGTGCTGAAAAAGAAAAAAAACCGTGAGTACTTATCTTGAATTGATTGCATTGTATACTGACTATTTTAGAAAACCTTACTCGGTATATTTGATGATGGCTGGAATCATTGGTTCAATTGACCACTACAGGGTTGGCAGACCGTTTGCCAATTATGTAGAGCGATTCGAAATACTTTGCCAATTGAATCTTGTTAAGCCAGAAGTTAAAAAGTCGTGGTTTATCTCGTTGAGCGGGGACGATGTGTTCGACGAGATAAAGCTACTTTTCCCTAAAAAAGACGTGAATGATTTGACGTACGACGAAATAATTAAAAAACTAAAATCGCGTTTTGACAAATCTGAGCCGGCGTTAATGAATCGTTACAGATTCAGCAAACGGGACCAAGGTCACACGGAATCTGCTGAGAACTTTATTCTAGCGATTAAAATGCTTGCTGAAAATTGTAACTTTCGCGAATTCAAGGATGAGGCTATTCGCGATCGGTTAATTTTTGGTTTGCGGGATAAAGAGCTTCAGCATAAGTTGTTGATGGAAGATGATGTGACCTTAGAGGCTGCGGAAAAGATGGTAGTTAGCAACGAGTTAGCCGTAGAAAGGGCCAAGGTGATTGGGGAAAGTTCAGGAGGCAATGTATTTTCGATAAAGCAACGTTTGGGAAGAAAGGATGAGCGTTATCCATACCGTAGAGATGTTGCGGGGAGATATCGGTCAGGTTCTAGAAGCAGAAGTCGGGATCGGGGAGATAATTACCGCTTTGTTCCGGGTAGTCGACCTCGAGAAGATAGTAAGGATAGATATGGTTATAATTCGAGACGTGATAAGAGCGAATGGAATGGGCACAACAATGCGATTTGTAACAATTGCAGGGAAAGGGGACATATACGAAAAAACTGTCCTTTACTTAATAATGGAGCTAGATACAACACTAAAGCAGTCAAATTTGTGGAGCAGGAGGTTCAGCAACAATCTGTTGTTCCATTTGACAAATTCAATAGACTGAATTTGCATGCATCAAGTGACGATTCAGACATCAATTGCATGAAAATTGAAAGCAATTTTAATGAACCATGCATGATACAAGTTTCGATTGAGGGCAAAAATCTATCAATGGAAGTTGACACAGGATCGGCAGCTTCGGTCATAAGCTTTCCTTTGTATAGAAGGTTTTTTAATAATTCCACAATTAACCATTGCTCAAAGAAACTGGTTGTCGTAAATGGGGCAAAGTTGACTATTTTTGGACAGATTTGGGTAGAAGTTCAAATTAACAACATCAAAGCAAAACTTAATTTGATCATTTTACAAAGTGATGTTGATTTCACACCGTTGTTTGGCAGAGACTGGATTGATTACTTTTTTCCAAATTGGAAATCCAGTTTTGTAGGATCAGCATGCATCAATAATTTAAACTCTGAAGATCAACACAATGCAACAGTATGTATGTTAAAACAACAATTTTTAAAAGTATTTACAGAAGATTTTTCTACACCGATTGTAGGACACGAAGCAGATTTAACTTTCAAATCATATCAACCAATATTTCGTCGTGCATACGAAGTTCCTTACAAAATTAGAGATAAATTTAATTCACATTTGGATATGTTGGAAGAGCAAGGGGTGATTACTCCCGTAGGCGCCAGCGAGTGGGCGTCACCAGTGATTGCGGTTATAAAAAAAGATGGTAACATAAGAATGGTAATTGACTGCAAAGTTTCTTTGAATAAAATTTTAATTCCAAACACTTATCCTCTTCCATTGGCGCAGGATATCTTTGCGTCCTTGGCTGGTTGTCAAGTTTTTTGCTGTTTGGACTTAGCTGGTGCTTACACTCAGCTGCAATTATCAAAACGTTCAAGGAAATACGTAGTCATAAACACACTTAAAGGTTTATATACTTACAATCGACTTCCACAGGGAGCTTCTTCTTCTGCCTCTTTATTCCAATGTTGTATGGACCAAATTCTTAAGGGATTAAATAATGTTTGTTGTTATTTAGACGACTTGCTGATAGCAGGAAAAAACTTTCAAGATTGTAAAGACAAATTGATTCAAGTCCTTGGACGACTTGACAATGCTAATATTCGTGTTAATTTTAAGAAATGTAAATTTTTCGTTAAATCTTTACAATACCTTGGACATTTAGTTACCGATAAAGGTTTATTACCTTCTCCTGAAAAACTATCGACAATATCAGAAGCTAAAGTTCCTGAAAACACTACAGAGTTAAAAGCATACCTTGGACTTATAAATTACTACAATAAATTCATACCTCACATGTCTGCTAATTTAAAATATTTGTACGAACTACTCAGAAAAGATGTAAGTTTCAAATGGACTCAACAATGTGAAAATGCCTTTCAAGATAGCAAGAAAAGTTTATTAAATGCTAAGTTGTTGACTTTCTACGATCCTAGTAAACCACTTGTCGTGGTAACTGATGCTTCGTGCTACGGCTTGGGGGGAGTTTTGGCACAGATAGAAGATGGTCTGGAAAAGCCAATATGTTTCACGTCATTCTCTCTCAACTCTGCACAAAAGAAGTATCCAATACTGCACCTAGAAGCTTTGGCTCTGGTGTGCACTATTAAAAAAATTTCACAAATTTCTTTTTGGACAACCTTTTAAGGTATTCACTGACCATAAGCCCCTTTTGGGAATATTTGGAAAAGAGGGTAGAAATGCAATATATGTTACAAGACTCCAAAGATATATCATGGAGCTCTCAATTTATAATTTTGAGATTGAATATCGACCTGCTTCGAAATTGGCAAACGCGGATTTTTGTAGCCGATTTCCATTGCAACAATCAGTCCCCAGGAGCCTTGACGGAGAAAATGTCAATAGCATAAATTTTTCGACAGAATTTCCTTTAGATTTCGCTTTGGTTTCAAAAGAAACAAAAAATGATAAGTTTATGTTGGAAATTTTTAAATATATTGTAGAAGGTTGGCCAAGAAATGTGAACAACAAATTTAAAGATTATTATTCTCAAAAGGAGAAATTACAAATAGTTGACGAAGTGTTACTGTTGGATGAGAGAGTAGTAATTCCCTCACTGTTGAGGCCAAAAGTTCTGCATATGCTGCACAGGAACCACGGAGGCATGATAAAAATGAAACAACTGGCTAGGCGGACAGTTTATTGGCCAGGGATAAATCCAGATATTGAGGATTTCGTTAAAAGTTGTAATATTTGCACTAGGATGGAAAATGTTAAAAACCCAAAAGAAAAATCATCATGGATTCCCACTGTACGTCCTTTCAGTAGGATACATGCGGATTTTTTCCATTATAATGGCAATGTATTCTTACTGATAATAGACAGTCATACGAAATGGCTTGAGGTAGAGCATATGCGTTATGGGACTACTGCCAAAACTGTCATAAAAAAATTTATAACCATGTTTGCTCGTTTTGGACTTCCGGATGTGGTGGTTACTGATGGTGGTCCTCCTTTCAATTCCTATGAATTTTCGGATTTTCTTAAAAGGCAAGGAATTCATGTATTAAAAAGCCCGCCATATCATCCTAGTAGCAATGGTCAAGCTGAACGTCTAGTCAGAGTAGTGAAGGATGTTTTAAAGAAATTTCTGCTTGATGATGAAACAAAATCTTTGGACATTGACGATAGATTGAGTTTGTTCCTAATTAACTATAGGAATACTTGCAACGGAACAGAAGCAAATTTTCCATCTGAGCGAGTATTTTCGTATAGACCTAAAATGCTGATGGATTTAATTAATCCAACAAAAACATATAAGCAACATTTAGAAAAATCTTTTGTTGAACAAAAGGTTTTAAATAATGAAAAAGTCATCCCTCCAGACCAATTTGACAACTTGAGGCAAGGGGATAAGCTGTATTACAAGAACAATCATCTACATGATGTGCCTAGATGGTTGGACGCAATTTTCATCAAGAAACTAACAAGGAATATTTTCCAGATTGCGTTGGGGAGGCACGTAACTACAGCACACAGGCATCAGCTGAAAATGGCCTACAAACCGAGGAGAATGAGTCGGCTGTTTCTACCAAGTTCTGACAATCAGAATGACAACAAAAAGCGAAGGCGAGATTCTTGCGACGAGGAACCAGCATTCCGAGGCTTTCCGGATGGACGATTTGTGCATGATGCGGGGGCCCCGACCACAGATCGACGGTTTGTTCACGAAAGGAGCCCGATCGTGACGAGGTCCAGGAAAACAAGACTCATTGATTAAACCTGCAATCGAAAAGTTGTACTCGAAAGTATTTCGAGTGTTCGAAACTATATTCAAATATTCAGCATGTTATGCTTTCAAGTTTTGTATTATCATGATTAAAATTCCTGTAAGAATTTTCTAAAAAAGGGAGAACTTTAGTATCCCTATACTTA
Organism: Uranotaenia lowii; assembly: GCF_029784155.1. Classification (NCBI taxonomy): domain Eukaryota; kingdom Metazoa; phylum Arthropoda; class Insecta; order Diptera; family Culicidae; genus Uranotaenia; species Uranotaenia lowii. The sequence continues at coordinate 368,287,910 of NC_073692.1, read as the reverse complement.
CCCAATTGTACATAAATAATTATAAGCGTGAATCATCTCGAGAGAGAACTCGAACGAGAACGAAAAGAATAAAACGATCATTGAAGATCAGTCTAAGTCTAGCCATCAGTCAAGGTGGAGGCACACGAACTTAAACTATTTTCTTATTCATTTTCGGAAACCCCTTATTTAACCCCTATATTTAAAGTATTATTACCAGTCCAGATTCATAGTTTTTTAAAAGTAATTAAAGTGCGTATTCAAAAGTTTGTTTGAAAACTGATTCAAAAAATCCGAAGCGCGACCAAACTCAAAACAAAACAGAACAAGTTTGGCCATTTTGACAGATGTGTTCATTCGGCCACTCACCTAGAATGAACCTCTGTCACTTTACATGGATCGACTCCGGGAATAAGGTGACAAATCTCACGGTGACTCCGAGGTGAGGTGACAATCATCACGTCACGCGCGGCGCAGAATAAGGGCCACTGTCTCCCCATTAAAAATTCTACTAAATAGGTAATGTCATGTATACTAATCCTAAATTAGAGCTTTTGAATCGATATTTTTAAAATATCGATTCCTAATAGAATCTGGAATTCGAGTTTCAACGGGTCTGACTGTAAATTCTGAATTTAACTTTTGATATGTGAATCTCCGAATCTTAAAATTGAATTCCAATGACTCACTACTGCGAATTTATGAACCCGCATAGCTAAGAACCATACTGTGAATCTTGCGAACCATTTGGTTCTGATTACATTAATAGTTTCGATTGCTTTTGGGTCATTGCTAATGTGCCTTTGCTAGAAACCAATTAAAAACCATTGTTAAAAGATACGTATAATCTTCCAAGAAATTAATTGATTAATTTGGCAACGCACCGATAAGATACAAAATTATTCATGAAAGATTCAGTTGATATTCATAAAAAATAATGGAATATTTTAGCAACGCTCCTCACATTTTTTCTGCTGTCAGCATCACCCGCGTGGCAAAAATTGTGAATGAAAAATTATCTCCCGGAAAATTGTTACCATTTTGGTCAGGTTCTGATGAATCTAGATTCATCATGGGTGCGGGCGGTAGGCAACAGAAACGGTTCCGGTGGTACGACGGTGAGTACACTGACTTATTTATTGTGGTAATAAGATTTGTTTTTTAAAGTAAAATGTTTAATTCCAGGCGCAGGCAATCGAGTGTCTCCACAAAAAACCGACGGCTAAGAACCATCATTCTTTGGTTCCGGAGCTGAAGTGCTGAAGCTGGAAGCCAAGGAAGGTTCAGCAGTGCTGCGGCAACACGAAAAAGGATGGATCGGAACTGCCATCGCAGTTGGTACCGAAGTGCTGCAGGATTGGGAACATCCGGAAGGTGTATCCGCAGATTGCGGAAGGTTAGTATTTTAATGATGAATCATGTAATAAAAATCGTGAAAAATTAAATAAATAAGTAAATCAAATTTCTTTTTATATTTTTTTCCGGAAAATTCATTGAAATTTAAAAAAATGTATAAAACCCCGCATAAATCAGTATTATATAGTGACTATTCCCATTATCTTCTTCCCAAGACAACAAAAAGATTACTTATATAGTTTTGGATTATTAAAGTAAGATAAGGCTTATCATTTTTTCATGACATGGAATCGTTTGGACGCACTTTACGATACATCGAACGGGTCGTTAAGTAGAGTTACCATTCAATTTTTTTGCTTTTTTCTACTCAATATTCAACGAGTTGATCATACGTGTTATCGTTGTCTTATGATCCGCTCATAAAAAGATGACGTTACAACTTATCGTCCACCAACAATGAAAAGATTCAACCCCATGGTGAGGTTTTATACATTTTTTTAAATTTCAATGAATTTTCCGGAAAAAAATATAAAAAGAAATTTGATTTACTTATTTATTTAATTTTTCACGATTTTTATTACATGATTCATCATTAAAATACTAACCTTCCGCAATCTGCGGATACACCTTCCGGATGTTCCCAATCCTGCAGCACTTCGGTACCAACTGCGATGGCAGTTCCGATCCATCCTTTTTCGTGTTGCCGCAGCACTGCTGAACCTTCCTTGGCTTCCAGCTTCAGCACTTCAGCTCCGGAACCAAAGAATGATGGTTCTTAGCCGTCGGTTTTTTGTGGAGACACTCGATTGCCTGCGCCTGGAATTAAACATTTTACTTTAAAAAACAAATCTTATTACCACAATAAATAAGTCAGTGTACTCACCGTCGTACCACCGGAACCGTTTCTGTTGCCTACCGCCCGCACCCATGATGAATCTAGATTCATCAGAACCTGACCAAAATGGTAACAATTTTCCGGGAGATAATTTTTCATTCACAATTTTTGCCACGCGGGTGATGCTGACAGCAGAAAAAATGTGAGGAGCGTTGCTAAAATATTCCATTATTTTTTATGAATATCAACTGAATCTTTCATGAATAATTTTGTATCTTATCGGTGCGTTGCCAAATTAATCAATTAATTTCTTGGAAGATTATACGTATCTTTTAACAATGGTTTTTAATTGGTTTCTAGCAAAGGCACATTAGCAATGACCCAAAAGCAATCGAAACTATTAATGTAATCAGAACCAAATGGTTCGCAAGATTCACAGTATGGTTCTTAGCTATGCGGGACCTCACCATGGGGTTGAATCTTTTCATTGTTGGTGGACGATAAGTTGTAACGTCATCTTTTTATGAGCGGATCATAAGACAACGATAACACGTATGATCAACTCGTTGAATATTGAGTAGAAAAAAGCAAAAAAATTGAATGGTAACTCTACTTAACGACCCGTTCGATGTATCGTAAAGTGCGTCCAAACGATTCCATGTCATGAAAAAATGATAAGCCTTATCTTACTTTAATAATCCAAAACTATATAAGTAATCTTTTTGTTGTCTTGGGAAGAAGATAATGGGAATAGTCACTATATAATACTGATTTATGCGGGAACTTACTTATCGGATTTTTGGTTGTTGTTATGTGGTGGAATAAGCCGAAAAAAATATACACCAAATGAAAATGGATTTCTCAGCCTAACAAACAGAGTTTGTCTGATGATACAAAACTACTTTAGGGAATATTTGATGTATGTGCTACGGTTTTACCACAAGGATTAAATTTGAATTTATTGAATACCCTGTAAAACTGTTGAATTACGACGGAGTTTTGTTAACGTATTTAAAGAACATGCTTCTCAACCATGATTACGATTTGGGGTTAATTCAGTCCGCTGATATTTCCTAAGGAAGTCATCTTGGCCCACGTGTGCTTATTGCAACGAAGCGTACCACGTGTTTGAAGAAAAAAAAGATGTCTTCACATGCGACCAAATCAACCTTATCGTTTTTAGAGGAAAAATATAAATAGTAAGCGAATAATTTGGAATTAGCAAATCAACTAGACAAGTGATTAATTTCCCACACTCGTATTCTTTAAGTTTACTAATATACCACCCCCAAGATCGACGCTTTGAATTCATTTGCTTAAGTTCTTAAAAAATAACAACAAACTTTTCAAGAATCTAGCTCACCCAGTCACAGTCAAGATAGGTACGTATTCATATACGTCTTGATACAGCGTTTAACATGATTATAAAATAGCAGTAAGAAAAAATCTTAAATAGGTATTCACCTATTCTGAATACAAATTTTAAACAGCAGGTCGCCGAATTAAAAAAAGAGAAAAAGATTCTATCCTCAAGATTCAAGAAGTACAACTGTTAGGGACATCCATTTCCTTTTAGTTTTTAACCAGCGTTTACGAATCCCATACAACTAGGGGAAACCAACAATAGACGCCCGCAAGCAAAGCACAAACACAACAAAGATAGGTTAAGCTTTTTTTCAAAGATTATTTGACTAACTCCGTTTGCGAGTTGTTGTTTTGTTCAGAATTCTACTAGTCCAAAACGAATGATGTTAACAGGATGATGGTGTTCCAAAAATCACACATATTTTCCATAGAATACAACGCAATACTTTTCTCTACTTAATCTGAATTACTCGAATGCATCTTTAAAACACAAATTGAGAAAAAAAATCCTACTACATCGGAGAAAGGGATCGCAAAGGGTGGTTTGTTTTTGTGATAAGAGATTGGCAAAACGGATTCATAAAGAAAAATATTCTTGATAGTTTTTTTTTTCAAACAGGTTGTTTCACGTTTATTTTGTTTTTTTTTTGTTTTGTAAGATTTCACTTAAGAAAAAACCACACTACGCTCACTCTACTAATAACTTCTTGTTCTAAGTAAACTCTAGAGATTGCCCCGCGTAAGTTGCAAGGAACCCATCTATCGGGACAACCCAGTATTTACGTTCATTTTCCTTCATTTGTAGTGTTTGCTATATAGCTGTGAGTTTACACCTATGTCTTACTTTTTTGCGTTTTCTGCTTCGCCTAAGAGATAACTTTTTTTAATGATTTTTTTTCTTCATGCCATACTTATTTTAATTAACTTAAAATCAGGTATGATTTTTACGGTTTTTTTTTCGAGGTTTTTAAAATTTTCTTGCATTAATATTACATGGCCTTCCTTAAACAATAAAGGGGGATGCTTTTGTTGGTGTGTTTTGGATGAATGTGATTTTTTTTACGTCTCGTACAAAGAAAACGTGTCGGGATTGGATACACCTATTACTTGTTTTTCTTTGCTGGTTTTATCAAGAGTTCAGAATTTTACGTTTTTAATTTTATTGTTTTGCTCAAGTCGGATGAAAAAAGAAACAGTCTAAAAGGTAATTTTTACAGTTTTGTATCAACAACAGTTGCTAGTTTCGCTATCTCTCTCGCGTCTTCGTGTAATCCCTGCGCGGTCGTCATACATTTGTTAGTCTGGCGAATCGGAGAGGGAGATTGATTCCGTCCGTCGGATATCTCCGCTGCGAGAGCGGGATGGGTTTCTTCTTGAACGAAGATCTAAAGCCCGTGTCCACACAAGCTACTCGCGTGCTTGGATCCGGCGGTGGCTGCGCGACTGTGGCCAAGTGATAACGGGGTTCCGCGCAAAAGTGCGGACGCGATATCTCCTATGTATCTACGAGTCGTTAATCTTTTCCATCCGAGCTGATCAATTTTCTGGGCGTCACAACTGGTTCCTGTTTTTTAGGTCCGAGGTCCTACTCTATCGAGAGAGACAGAGAGAATCGCGTCCCGGAAACTCGGCAAGCCGAACAACCGGAAACCCCGAAAACACATGTACTGTGTATTGCGTGCCATAGCTGTTGTTTGGTTTTTTAGTTGTTACTGATTTTGAGAAGTAAGGCCCCGAACATTTTTACAATAAATTAAAAATAATCTTTTTGTGTGTAGTTTTCTTGCAATTATTACATTAGCTTAGGTAATAGGGAAACGGATTTTTGGGAAAAGGATAGTTTGTTGATGATGGTGGGTGGTGGGAAGAGACAGGTAGATGAGATGTGCGACCCAGGGATGTGGGGATCGAGCATTTACTCGCTCTCCTCGCCGGACTCATCATCATCATCTTCCGAATCCTTCTTCTTGCCCTTCTTGCCGGCGGGCTTCTTGGCACCCTTCTTCTTCTTGTCTCCTCCCTTGCTGCCTCCGTTTCGCTCGAACTCTTGGACGGCTTTGTTGTACTCATCCTTCATTTTGGCGGCTTTGTTCTCCCATTCCTAGTTTTTATGACAAGAAAAAAAAACGAAAAGCAAATGTTAGTCAATCATTTTTTTAGTTTGATGAAAGATGAGCATTTTGTCATTTTATGGAAAAGCAAAGCTTTGAAAAAAAAAAGATACTTACGGTCTTGTCCTTCATCCCCCTCCATAGTTCACCACCCTTCTTGGCGATTTCGGTGACCTTGATTCCGGGGTTTTCCTTCTTGATCTGTTCGCGGGCAGAGTTCAGCCACAGCATGTAGGCGGACAGAGGACGCTTCGGCTTCTCAGACATGGTTACTGATTTACGGTTTTGTTTAACGGTAGGTTAAAAAGAGATCTGTAATAAAATGAGAAAAAAAAACAAAAATAAGGTAAGGGTAAGCATGTAACGTTTAATTTAAAAAAAGCACATGAAAGCGACCGTTAAAATGTAATCTGAATATGTCCTCAAACAAGAAGAGACGCCCAACGAACATAAAAGAACAACAAACAAATAACGGAACCTACACAGAAAAGTCAGTTGAAAGCGAACGAATCAAAACCCCAAAAAATCAATAAACGTACATTTGGCCTGAAGCAAAATGGTGGCTGCTACCAGAAAGCTACCAACAGAGAAAAAACGGAGGGAAAAACAGATAACCGGAATCGGCGCTAATTTTCCACACCGATGCAACACCCCCCTACCCTGGCCTAGTAGCAAGCTTCTGAATATTTGTAGCACAAGAGACAAGGGGTGAGTTGTTGATGCTTGAACAAACTTTTCCCGTTGGTCGATTTCAAACTTTCAACGAGTTCGACGCAACAACACCTCGGCGCTCAAAATAACGACCGAAAGCAGAGGGTTGAAAATCGTTATCGAAAATGACGATGATGATGACGACGACGACGACGTGAGCATATTCAGGCTGCGGGACGCCGCCGCGCTCTCATCTTCGACATACATACTTGAGTTTCCGAGAGCTTGATGTTTGCTTGCTTGCTTGCGTTGTGCAGCTTTGTAACGGCCACGTCGCAGTAGGCAGGCGTACATGCGAGCTTTAGTTCCCCGTTTCCAGCAGTAACCAACAACACACCAAAAACGAACGAAGGCACTTTGAGCTTTTTTATAGTCAACGACGGGAGTTGTTCTTTGTTCTGTTCTCACCACAACAGGTCAAAATGGCGCTGGGCTATAGCAGCATGTTCTTCGAAAGACAACAACGCCAAGCGTTTTTGGAGGAGAAAGAAGCAAACGCTTAGGAAGTTTAATTTGTGAAGGCGTGAAAATATACGAAGACTTTTGCTGGAAATTCTTTAATTTTGTAGAAGTATTTTATTTAAGCATAATGATTTTCAAGATTTATTGAAATACACTATATTCGAATTTGGTTTATAGCTTTACATAAATTTGAAAAACATATTTTTGTAACCAAAGTAAATCTTTTGAAATTTTTCATCTAGCAACTTAAATAAGTAATTGAAATGCAAAATAGGAAGGCGATATCTGTGATTAACGGTTTTATTTAATTCTGAATTTATCGGCTCGAAACTCACATGTTCAGTGATAAGACCTGTTCTAAGTTTGTTTACAATTGCCAAAAGTGTGTTGTTTCGTTTAAAAAAGTTGTGTTTATTGACCGGCGACACAAGTACAGATGTTTGCGGAAATGCACCGCAATTCTTGGAGGCCCACCGAGAAAACACACTCACACAACCAACCTCATGGAGGCCAACGGACGGATGTGTGTTCCGTAGCCGGCCGGTTCGAGATTCCGATTGGCGCGGCCTATCGTTCGTTGGTGGTATTTGAGAAGACCCCACGTGTTCCACCTACAACAACAACGGACAATAATGACAGTTGGCTGGCACACGGTTCTGAAATTCCGTTTCAATCGGACTATTTTATAAATCTTCGATCAAGTTCAATAAAAAAAATTAATTCTTAGGTAAAAATTCGTAAGAAACTATGAAGTCTAAAATTACCGTTAAAACGAAGTCGTACATCATTCTTTTCTAATTTTTAATTTAATTGGTTCTTGCGACTCCAATATCATTAATATCAGCCAGCCCAACTTTTGTCATAAAATAAGCCATCTAGCCGTTTCTACACGGTCTGGGGTTCCGCTTTTACTATTCCAAATCAATGCTAGAAATACCAAACAACGGCCTAATTTGTGGAAAAATAGGTGCACTTTCCCAAGCCAAAATATCAAAACTCACGCTAGAAAATGACAAATATCTTTTACAAAACGCGTACTTCGAAATCTTCTAACAAAGCATCCCAATTCCCAAATTCGGGGTATCCAAACGTCGTTATCTTCCACCGATGGAAAGAAGCAACGCGACGCGCATCAACCGAAAAACAACTTCGTCTATCTTCCATTCGTCGTCGTTTCCTTTCCACGCACTCGGTCAACCTCAGCATGGGCAGACGACGGAAATCTTTTCGACTCGCCCGCAGCAGGAGCAATTTCATCATACAAATTTGCTCCTCCGAACAGCGAACTTCTCTCATACAAATTGACTGAGCTTGTGCCGTTGAAGGTTGATTGGAAGAGTTTGCTCGTTTTGGTACAATATCACCCAGCCAGTCACCACTCACTCGAGCGCGCTCATTTCTACCGCGACCGTTTCATACAAAATGGACGACGGTGCGTTTTTTGTATGGAGCGAGACACAGCACACGACGTGTGCGTCATAAAGCGGACCGTTTTATGCGCTTTTCCCTTTCGGTAGATGATATGGATATCATAAAACGGTCATTGGCCAGCAAATCGTATAGGAACCCACCAAAAGCGACGCTAATCAAATGTTAACGGTAGAATTATAAGGCTAGGGAAATAATCACGGTAGGGAAAACTGTTCAACCAACTCTTGGTTCTCTATCCAAGAAAGCCACGCCACTTGGAATATCGATTTTGCACTCAAAATTTTCCCGCTTTTTCCTGGGAAAGCGTTGATAAGAGGGCGTCTTCCGCTAGAATAACAAGTTCTTCGATTTTATCGAATTTTTCAGAAAAAGTAGCGCAGCATTCTTCCAATAGTTTACCAACTATCACAAATCGTACACACTATTGCTGATAAGCAACAGTGGAAACCCACAAAAAAAAGTACCGGCAATAAAAACGTAAACACTACTAACACACCCAGGACAAAATCTAGCTAAGTGCCAGACTTTAGACAGAAAAATATGTATAAAAACACAAAAACGCACCTTTTCTCAAAACTGCTGAAATATCACTAACACCAATTTAGCCGAGGGACTTGTAATTTTTTCTTCGATTTTTCACTTGAAGCCCGAAGGAGAGCAACTACCAAAATACAACCGTTTGGATCGAGGAATCGGACTACGACTGAATCGATACGAGCCAACCAAACGAGCTCTGGTCTTGGACGACCGATGGATAGGTAGAATTGACGCCGTTTCTTTCATTCTACTACCTTCGGCACCAACACTGGCATCATGAGCCATGTGCCATTGAATGAACACCTCGTGTATGGATACGGGCCGGTTGGTAGTGTTGAATGAACTTTCGGGCCGTTTCCAAACCGTCTGAAGGCGTCGGTAGCCATTTGAGCGGTTTCGAGCCCCTGTAAATCGAATTTGTTCCAACGTTTCTGGGGCGGGAAAATCAATGTCTCAAAGTGAAAATTTTCAATCAAAATTCAATTCCCCAACTAAATTATGCCTTCCATTCAATTTGTCTCATTGTTAGAAGTCTCCCAGAATAAATTTCAACGCACAATACCGTCTACATCAAGCACAATCGCCATGTTCCGGTTAGCGGATAAAAACATCATTATTACTGGAAGTACTTGAAAAAGCACTTAAATACCCCCTAATTAAGAATATTAGCAACTATTTTCATCCCAATAACATCTAAAAAGACCCCAAACAAATCAAGAAATATCCAAATTTTCAGAAAAATCAATCATCTCATAGACGCCAGAGCCGCCATAGAGCAGAAATTCATAACCGCCACGCTTTCTCCCATCATCCAGCCAGGGTCGGGTCGTTCGATCCCATTCATGCAGGGAAGCAGCTCTCATGTTGTTCAGCAGAGTGGAGGCAATTCAAAAAATCGCTACGCCAAACGAACGTTCCAGACACCGCCCAACGAATTTGGTTGGCCGTTCGTTCAAGTGCTGCTTGCTTGGATTGGGAATTTTTGCCTCCGTTCGAGAAGCTCTGGTTGGTCGTTCGTCGGTCGATTCGATAGCTTGGCTCTTTGGTTGGTTTGGTCTACGTGATATCGGGCGGTTGAAATGTACCGAACGCGAGAGACTCTAGTGTATACGGGAGGCGACGATTCATCGCTTCGATTTGGTTAGCGTGAATGGATTGGATTCATTCAATTGAAGGAAAAGTCATGAATGGAAGAAAGCTCATAATGAAATGAATACACATGTTGACGAGCTTATTTAAAAGGACTGTTACTGACGCCAGTTAACATGACTTTTACAGATTTAAATTTCGCAGACATTACTCTAGCATAAAAACCAAAATGAAAATGTTGAGCGTCGCGACATAACTTCTTCTTTGAAAAACGAATGCTGGTAAACGACCACCGATCGACACGTGGCGTTCAACGTGTTCGAAAAAACACGCATGCTACGAACATCCATTTAAAATCCATTTGTACACAATACTGTGCAGTTTTTTTTTAATTTTTAATGCAGAATGTTAAATTTACTTGTAATCTATCCAATAACTGTAAAAGAGATATGATTCCGACAATAGCGGCTGTCTACAGCAACTTTTTGTAATTTTCTATGTTAAACTACGATCTCAAGTCAAGTTCATGGGCTTGTGATATAGCTCAGTTGGCAAGTCAGTTGCTTTCTGAGCCGATGTCCGTGAGTTCGAGCCCAAGAGTAAACATCGATCACAGTTGTACCGGATAAGTTTTTCAATAACTTGTCCGCCCCAACTACATCGTTGATATAAGTCGCGAATGACATAAAGATGTTAAAACGACTATAATCGAAACAAAAAAAAAAAAAAAAAAAAAAGTCAAGTTCATATGCATCTTTTTCAATTGCAAATTTCTCGTTAACTAGTTGGCTTACATTATTATGAATTTTTCAGTGATCAAAACATAAATTGAATTTACATCTTATAAAGAAATCGATTCGACTGAAACAATGTGGATGATAAATAACGTTAGATTATTGACCAACATCTTTTAGGATAGATTCCAATGTTTACATTGAAAGAGTGTGGATGCTCGTTTTTTCAATTTGGATTTTTGGCTATTTTAAACTGTTGTATTGTCATTATTATTAAGAAGAACTGTGATAATTTTAGCGATAAATTCACAAGTATACCTTCTGTGATAAATAAGTGACCGTACTAAGATGAGTGGCGAGGATGCTGCTCCAGATGGAGCAGCATCAGTACTTAACCTCAATCAACCGACACTAAATCCAGGACAAGAAAGGATGGAAGAAGACATGGAAACAACTAGCAGAGGAAAGGATCACGTCGACGCAGCAAGTAGAAAAACATTTAAAAACTACAATTACCAAAATGGGGATTGCCGTCCGTATCGCGTAATAGTAGAGAACACAGATGTAGAAAAACGAAAAGTTGTTAACAGGTTACAAATAGGAATAATGCTACACCAAAATGGTTTTGACAAATGTATCGATGATATCAGGAAGACAGCTAGAAACAAAGTAACAGTGTACGTAGGGAATATTAAAGATGCCAATAGATTGGCAAATTGCCAGAATCTAAATCTACAGGGATTCAAATCTTATGTTCCAAAACAATTCGTCACGGTGACAGGAGTTATTTCTGGTATACCACTTGAAATGAAAGACGAAGAAGTAAAACACTTTATCAAGGCCAAAGCAGAAATAGATTCCGTTTTTCGTATGCATCGCTATAAAGACAAGAAAAAGGAACCCACGTATAAAATGGGTGTAGTTTTCCGTACTAATACTTTGCCAAATAACATCAGTATATATTCTGTGATACACAAAGTCCAACCGTACATTAGAAAACCGATAATCTGTTTTAAATGTCTTCGTTATAACCACTTGTCCAAAAATTGTAAAGCGTTGATTGAAAAATGTATGTCATGTGCTGTAGAACACTCGACAGAAAATTCTTGTAACGTTTTAAAATGTTTGTACTGTCCAAATTCTAATCATAAGACGACTGATAGAGTGTGTCCTAGATGGAAGAAAGAAAACGACTTACAGGCAATAATGGCCAAGAAATGCATGACTTACCAGGAGGCAAGGCAGTACTACGAGGTTCCAACTGAAAATATGTTTGACGTTTTGAGGACTACAGAAGATTTTCCAACAATTGCAGAATCATACTCCAGAGTTGCAGCTAGCGGGCGTAGTTTTCCACAACAACTCCAACCAAAGCGAAGTGAGTGGAGTTCAAACGACAAGAGAAATAGATCTAAAAAAGAAAATAAAGAACCAAACAAACTTAATGTAGAAACAGATAGTGTACCAGGAGTGGCTAGTATTTTGGGATTAAATCAAAACGAATTCGCCAAAAAACGTAAAATGGAAGAAGAAAAAGAGGAAACAAGAGGCATAGGGATGTTCAATAAGTATAAAACAGGAGAGCTAGAGAGGTTTAAAAATGAAATTGAGGAAACAATTAAAAAACAATCACAAGAAGAACTGAAACAAATAATTTCAACAATTAGCATGAAATTAGAAACTATTATGAAACCACATGGCACAAAAGGAGGAGAAATATCAGCTTGCATCTTGGGTGAATTAAATAAAATGCTAGGATCTGCAGGAGACAAATAATGTTCACCGGCGATTTCAAGGTGTTACAGGCAAATATTCAAAGTTTATTTCGAAACAAAAACGAACTAACACACGAACTGTATACCCAAAACTATGATGCAGCATTGCTTTCGGAAATCTGGGTCAAACCAGAACAGATTTCTACTTTACGATGGAATATTCAAGGCTATCATCGACATCTGGCACCCCGTGCTGACGGGTATGGAGGAGTAGCAATATTCTTGAAGGAGGAATTTAAATTTGACAACATTCAATTACAAACAACAGACGATTTTGAAACGCTGGGAATATTCATACCTAAATTAGATCTGGCTCTAGTAGTCGTCTATGTGAACCCAAGAATATCAAACGATAATTTAGAAACCGCCATAACAACACTCTTTAACGAAACAGCTAGATTCGGTAAAGTAGTAGTAGGAGGTGACTTTAACAGTCATAATGTAATATGGGGATGCCAAGAATCAAACGGTAAAGGAACAATTGTACATGATGCCATAATAGGAGCTAATTTATTATTATTGAACACCGGAGCTGTAACTTACATTCCTCCAGTTTCCAATCAAAGATCTAGTGCTATAGATCTAACGTTGTGTTCCCTAAATTTATTTAATGTGGTTCAATGGAAAGTTGTTGATAAAAATTTCGGAGGAAGTGGACACTTATTTATTGAGATCTGTCTGGATTTAAGGATAAACCGTAAACAAAAATACTACTACGATAAACAAAAAATATCGGAGGAAATGGCACAGGTTGAGCACTGGGAATTCGAAGACTTGAAAGATCTGTCTAAACTTTCCCAGAATATAACTAAAAAACACAAAAAAATAAGCAAACATACACCAAAATATTACTGGAGCTCGGAGTTGTCACAGCTCTATGAACAAAAACAAAACGCACTACGTAGTTACAATCAATGCTGTAGTAGTGAAAACCTAGTTTTTTGGAAAAGATCTTCTGCTATTTTTTTGAAATCCAAACTTGAACACATTAAAAACAAAATGATAGAACTCTCCAGCTCCATTGATCCTAGAAATTCACATGAAAATTGGAAACTCGTTAGACGATTAAAATTCCTCCCTGTTACCAACCCTAAAAACAATCCTATAAACACCTGCAAGGATATGGCTTCACAGTTTCTCACCAGCAACTTTGGCCCATCAAATTACAGAGAACCTCTCCCACCAGCAAACAATACAAGAACATCCATATTAACCTATCGACATTGGAAAAACTTCATAAGAAACAAATCCCCAACATCATCACCAGGTACAGACTATATAAACTATAATGCATTAAAAAATTTAGATCTACATTCAGTTACAAAAATAATAGAATTGTTAAACGGAATGTGGCAAAAAGCAACTCTAGACGATCACCTAAAGGAAATAAAAATTATCCCTATATTGAAGCCCAACAAACCACCAAACGAAATAAGTTCCAGCCGACCTATAGCGCTTTTACCAACCGTTGTAAAAATATTAAATGCAGCAGTATTAGTAGACACCCAACAAACGTGTGAAAAGAACAATGTCATCCCAGATTTATCTTTTGGTTTTCGCAAAGGTATGTCTACTGAACATTGTATTACATATGCAACAAACCTAATCAAAGCAGCACGAAGAGCCAACTATACCACAATTGGTGTCTTCTTTGATTTTTCAAATGCTTTTAACACAGTCGACATTGATAAATTATACAGTATCATGATACAAAATGGTTTCAACGAAGATACATGTACATGGATCTACAACTTTTTAAACAACCGGAAAACCCTCATTCACACCGATCAAGGAATTATCAGCCAAACTATTTGTACTGGAGTACCACAGGGCGATGTATTGTCACCTGTTTTATTCAATATTTACACAGCTTCTTTGCATAATACAAACCTTGACCCAGATATAACAACTTTACAGTTTGCAGATGATTTTTTAAAAATTGTCAAAGCAAAATCTTTAGAAAAAGCCATTAAAAAGATGCAATCAGAAATAAACCGATTTATGACAAAAGCTACGGAGTTAGGATTACGTCTTAATAGCTCAAAAACAAAGGCAATGCTATTTAAAGAAAGTGATAAACAACTCCACTTAAGAATGGGAGGAGAAATCCTAGAAACTGTGAGGAGCTACAAATATTTAGGTATAACACTTGATCAGGCACTCAGATACGGTATACATGTTAAAACGCTTAAACAAAATGTGTTGGACAGACAAAACATGCTAAAAATAATCAGTGGTATAAGATATGGTGGCACACCAAGAGTGATGATGCTGTACCATAAAGCTTTGTACGGGAATTATCTGAACTACGGCGCAGTAATCTACGGAGGAACAGCTAAGAAATATTGTGACATGTTAGAAGTAACGAATAGACAATGTCTGAGAATTGCTACAGGATGTACTAAAACTACACCAATTAACACACTAGCAGCAATAGCTGGAGAAGAACCGCTGACATTCAAACGCACCTATTTAGCAAAAAAACGTATTGCATTGCATATCCATCGTAACGATCTAATTGCACAACAACTACACTCTTTAGATTTGGACAACGTTCAAAGTGAAGTAAAGTACACTTTTCTAGAAAGAATCTACATTAAAAACGTACAAGAATTTCAAACGATATACACAGAAACAAAACCAGAAATAGAAATAAGAGTCGAGATAGAAGATCAAATGATAGGCTCAACAATGAAAAAGAATGAAACATCTCCAATCGTTATGAAAAAACTGGCCCTAGAAATGATAAATAACCATTATAGTCACCGTGACCAATGGTACACTGATGCTTCTAAAAGTACGAACAAATGTGGCATTGGAATTTATGACGCTTCTTCCGATACAAAGATAAGCATTTCCTTAGTAAATAATGTTAACATTGCAACTGCAGAACTTTTAGCTATAAGAGTAGCTTTAGAACAAATACACAACGAAGAAAGAACTGGAGTTGTAATTTTCACCGATTCCCAGTCGGCCTGTAAAATTTTAAAAAGGGACATAACAAACAAAAAATTTGATCAAGTCACGCACGACATATGCTCACTAGCTACAACAAAAAATGTAAAAATACAATGGATACCATCACATGTCGGAATAGAGGGAAATGAACATGCAGACGTTCTAGCGAAACAAGGATTAGACGGACCAATATTACTCGAGAACAAACTGAGACTCGATGATGCATACATGAGATACAAATCAGAATCACTCGAATCCACGAATTTATGGTACAGGAACATGGTGCACAATGAAAGTAAAGGAATCAAATTTTATGAACTACAATCAAATTTCTCTACCAAACCCTGGTATTGGGATATCGAACTAAGCAACATTCAAATTCGCACTTTGAATCGCTTACTAAGTGGCCATGACTATTCACCCTATTATTTAGGAGTGATGAAAATTCGAGACACAAAATTGTGCGAACTATGCAACACGAATTTTACCACCGAGCATGCACTCCTCAAATGCATTCAGTTCAATCATATAAGGAATCACTATGATTGGGATCGATATTCCAATCTGATCGAAATTATTCAAAATTTTGAAGTAACAAGACTAAAGGAAATCCTCAGTTTCCTAGAGAAAGCTCGCATGAAAATTTAAAAAACAGAAAGTATGATCGAAAATTATGAAAAAAAGGAGCATCCCTACGAAAAAACGAAAATCAACATATAAACAAGTAGTGGTGATATAGAGTATAAAACTCTCTGCCAGTCAAACAGATCCATACATACATACATACATACATCTTTTAGGATATGGTCCAATATAACATGAATCAACTTCAAATCAATCTAAAGTACGACACATTTCGAACAATTTTGAAGGGATCATCGTTAAAATTGGTATACCAACTTGTGTTGACATTAATAAATAATTTAATATCCAGTTCGGTTATGAGACTATGTCCTATTAACCTAGTGAAATGAACCCGACACAAAAAAATGTAAAAGATGTAAGCGTCAGATAACACCACGTCCACCGAGATTGTAGAGATTCGTCGCGAGTAAATGTAGTTTTCTTATATGCAGCCATGAAGTTTCAAGTTGAAACTTTGCTGAACTTTCAACACACTACAACCAGAGGGCCACCCATGGTAACCCGCGTAACGCGTATAGTTGGTCAGCAGCAGCGTTTGAGGGACTTCCTTCTTCAGGATATTTGACAAAGATATAAGACAATCCGCGATGCCTGGTAAATATTCGACATTTTGTTGTTAAGAGAAAATTTTCCAAAAGCTTCCTAACTAATCTAAACTCTTCTATGGAGGACATGGTGTCGCTAGTGTTTGCTTAATCACTCCCATACGGTATGATATTTAAGTTATCTTGCTCAGTTCCAATAAATATTTAATAATCAGTTCGGAGTACAAAACAAATCAATAAAATCCGTGAATTGCATGGGTTGGAAAAGTTAGAAAATAATTTGATTACCAGTTTCATTGAAATAAATAAAAATAATATTGATATTTACATTCTGTTCCTATTTCTATACAAGAAAAAAGTCGTCAAATAAACTATGAAAAAACCTGTTAAGTTAAAATGTTACCGAGCTCAAGCTTAACTGATTTTCAAAATTTTGTAATTTGACAAAAAAAATGATCTAAATTTTCTCTTCTTTGAGAATTTTGTGAGAAATGTACAAACTGTAATCGGATATCCGGAGAATCATGGAATCGTAAATATACATCGTGAAAAAGATTATGCTTCCGTTTTATGTACTAAGTCTGAATCCCTCGAAACGTTTAATCTTGTTCTGCGGTGGTCAATGGGAGTAATTCTGCGACTCGAGTGACGTGAGTCACGAAATTTCACTACTTCGTCCTGCTTCCAGAAAATGCTTCAGAAAAGAAATTTGTGTATCGATGAGCTCTGAAGTCAAATAACATCTCATCCGAACAAAAATTTCGAGGCAAGAAAGGCTATTTCAGTCAGCAAAACGATAGGAAATTCCGTAAGTCACGTCACTCGAGTCGCAGAATAAGCCCCATGTCACGGGGCAGAACGAGAAGCAAATTTCCAAACTCACATTTTAGTACCACACTGACGTTTTGGTACCAAAATGCCATTGAAATCGAATGGGAACCGACGTTTTGGTTCCGTTTGTTTGTGATTAGACAGTTGCTTCAATCCTTTGCAAAATATCGAGATAAATTCTAGCGTAACATTTAAAAAGGGCGAAACTAGCAGTTAGCTCGAAACGAGAAAAACGCGTTTGAAAATTCGGAACATCTATTCAAATCCTATTTATAAAATCGACCACTTTTTGTTCAACAAAATCAAAAAATGTGCATTATATTCACTTATTGTTCGATGGTTATCAAGAACTTTAACTTTTTTCTCGTAATTTCAGAGATTTTCGAGTTTCGCCCTATTATTGTTTTCGATTTCAGTTACGCCTGCAAGTTTCGCCCAATTGATCGGCCGTTTTTGTTTTGGTTTTGAAGTTACGCCCATTCATCCTACACGCAAAAACTAATTAGGCCGTTTTGTCACACACGGTCAACTCAGTTACGCCTTTTGGCTCTACACGAATAGAAAAATTCACTCCATTTTGAATAGGTGTAACTTCACATTCCAACGAAAATGCATCAACAGGAAGTTTCGCCCAATTGAATTTTATCAATTTTTTGAAAGTTTTAAATAATTTTAAGATGAAACCGCGTTTGATAGGTAAAGTGCAACCGCGTGCATCCGGAATGACCGTTAATTCGATTTGTTTACATTCGGCAGTTTCGCCCTTTTGAAATGTTACGCTAGAATTAAAAAAGGAAACAGCAACCAATTTTCGTTGAACATGAGCCGAGATTCATTTAACATGAATGAAAAAAAGCTCGTAATTTAGTTCATTTTAAGTCTTCTGTTCATTGATGAATTGATGTTCAACGCACTTTTTTTAGATCTTCATTTGCAAATTTGGAATGAACAACACCACCGATGCTTGGTGGTGGCGTGGATCAATAATCTTATGAGAAAAATTAAATGAATGGAAAATGTTGAACTCATCAACTGAAACCGTTTGAGAAACAATCATCAGGAAAAATAGACAAAATATGGTAACTGTACAAATATTTTTTATAGGAAATAGTTGTGCTCAGCCTTACATAGACTCCAATAAGCATACCGATTTTTATTTGACGAATTTGACGATTTAGCTATGACGAAGAATAGACAATCATGAAATTTCACATAAAATTGACAGCAATAACAAGGCAGGCAATAACTGTTCTATCATAAATTAGAGTTAACTACGAAACACTTCTTACAAAAGAAGTCGGTTAACACAAAAGTAACTGTTGCCATTTGCTACGCTGGACAAAATGATTGCGCAGTTGTCAACACTCGGAAATTAGAAAATCAAACATTTTTCAACGGAAAGCTCCTATAGGATTGGAGGCACGTCGCCATGCTTTATTTCTCCAATATGACACGGAATGTAAACAACAAGACCGTTCGGTTCTTACGTTTCACGATTTTCAAATTCTTACGACAAGAACAGAACAACATAAAATTATGAATGTAGTGGTGCTGTTTTCTATTATAAATCATTTACATTAATTGCATTTAGCTGGCTTATTCAAAAAGTAAACAAAAATTAAAGAAAACTAGCTTGAATAAAAAAATTAAAAAACTATTCAATAAAAGTTGTTTAGCCCCTTTATTTAGCCTTTTCTAATACATTTACTATCATAAACAAAATGGAAACAAACTGAAAAACAAAATAGAAAAATCAAATTTCAATTTAAAAAATCCTGTTACAGATTTTTTTTATATTGTCATTATTATAAAGGCGGGTAAATATTTACAAGCTGTTAGGAAATTCACGTAACTTTGGCCAAGGTGTTGGCATGAACATCTTCCCACCTTTTTTCATTCATGAAAATCCGCGCTACGATTGAATGCTTTATCAGTTCTTCCCCGTCATCAGCGTTCGGTCAAAAATTAGGCACACAACCTAACAACCGCGAACAAGATATGGTATGCGTGGAAGAAGGCAACTCAAAAGCAAACCGAGCAAGTTCGTTTGGCTGTGTGCGAGCCACGGCTCTCCTACTCTGAAATGAATGAATATCCGTCGTCGGCAACGAACTGGCCTTCTCGGATTCGACTAGAGGAAGATGGATCCCTCCAATATGAAACTTTTTCAGCAAAAGGTGAAATTTTTGGCGCGAAATCACATTAAATCGGAAAATTTCCTCCGGAGACCCCGGAACAATGGTACCAAACGACAGGGGTCGAAAAGTTAGGACGATCGTGGAACACGGATTTGGGATTAGCGCCGTTTGGTTGAAGAAATTTATTTTTCAAAATTTGCCCCTTGATATTTGTTCTACGGCCAGTACTGAGGTGGTAGCCATTTGTATGAAGCTTGAGCCATTTTGATTTTGAATGATTTTTTTTCTTAGACCGAAAATAGCAAATCCCCCCGGAAGCGATTGCAACTGGTGGGGAAAGACCACAAAAGTGGCCCTGGCCACGGTTCCGGATAAGCCCCGGGTCAAAATCCGGAGAAAAATGCAATTTTCTGACGTGACCTGTGCTCGAACAAATTACTATGGCCGCCATAGAACAAATTTGTTCGGAAAGCCACGCCAGCCAGTCGTTCGGAAAATGACGATTTCGACCGGATAATGGGGCCTAATTTTTGCGGAAATCGCGGAAAAAACTCTTTGAACCCTGGTCCCAGGTGCCCTAGAAGACGAAAATCTACTTACCGGAGCAAGTTCTCGGAGAATTTCACCGTTAAAGTAGCACTAATTTATGATCACTTTTTTCCTATAGGAAATTCGAACCGAACACTTCACTGGCCACTGAACGAACAGATCTACCTAGGGACTTTTGACTGGCTGGCTATATGGCACTTGGCTGGCAGGCAGAGCTTAGCTGAGCGAGCGAGCGCCAGGCCTTTGCATTGCATGAGCACAGAAGAAGAGCGCGTTTGTGTATCGGTGTTCGGATTCGGCAAACGACGACCAAAATGCACGCACACCAACAACGCCCTTGCGGAAGGAGTTTACCCGCACACAAATGGGCGAGCGTTCATCGCTCTTGGATGTGTCAATGTGTGAGTGTGATGAATGCGTTCATGTGCGGTGTCGAATTCTTTGCAGTCATTCCAAAGAGGATGAACTGTTCCGATTGGGCAGAGCTTTTTTCGTCATGAACTACCGTAGAAGGGTTGATTTGTGAGTAATAAAATCCTTATTTCATTAGAAATTAAATCTAAAAAATAAAATGCTGATTTTAAGCATGGGAAGGTTTACTACGGATGACTATGAATTAGGCAATGACCGTTTAGAAGTTGAATATTTCAGGATAAAGTATTCCAAAAGCAGAACGCCGAGAAGCGCTTAAATTTTCAAATCTTTAATAGCAATATCGCATTGTCCAAATGCATATCAAACTGAAATCTGAATCTTCAAACATAAATTTGAATTTGGAACCTGAATCTCAAATCTAACACTGATATCGAAATCTGTATCTGAAATCTGAATCAGGAACCTGAAATTTAGATCTGATTCTAAAATCAGAATCTTATATTTGAAATCGGAATCTGTAATCTAAAAATAAAATTTGGAATCTTGCTTCTGAAATCTAAGATTTCAAATCTCGATCTGAATCTGAAATCTGAAACTGAAATCTGAATCTGAAATCTCAGTCTAATATCTGAATTTGAAATCGGAATACATGCAATTGAAATTTCAACTCTGAAATCTGAATCTTAAATCGGAATCTAGAATATAAATCTGAATCGAATAACTGAAACTCGAAAATTTAAATATGAATAAAAATTTTAAATATAAATTTGAAATCTGAATCTGAAATCTAAATTGATTCTGAATCTTAATTCTGATTCTTTAATTTTTATGTGATACGAATACTGTATCCTAAATTTTTAATCAGAAATCTCAATCCGCAGCCTTGATCTGAGTTTGAAATCTTAATAATCGTAAATTTATACCGGAATTTGAATTTTAAATCTGTATCTCTAAACTCATGTTTAAAAGTTAAACCCGAAGTTTGAAGAGTTAAGAATATGAAATATGAATCGTATATTTTAAACCTTAATGCTTAGTCTAAATCTTAATTTTAAATTCGGTTCTGTAAACTTTCTGAAAAACTATTTTGACCTAAATATAGGACCTTAATTTTGATTTTGTTTATGTTACTCTCAAATTTGAAATAAGAATCATTAAGCTGAAAACCTTTTTACCTAATATCGGAATGTTTTGTTTGTCCTGAAAATATTGAACTAAAATATCAGAATTCGTATAGAAAATTTGAAACATTTTCTGTTGTTTTGAAACAATTTTGTATGAGCAAAATTTGATAAATTCTTCTAAATCATACATCGAATATCAAACTACACAGGGAGAGATTTGGCGCTTTTTTCTTTTGGCTCCAGGTAAACAGTCTTTCTTCCTTTCATACAAACCTTCTGCATACGTCGGCTCTGATGCGCTTTGGTTCGGAGGGAAACGCTTTTTTTTCGGTAGCTTGCTGGCTTGTCCCTTTAAATGTGCGCTTGGCTGGCATTCGAAGAAGGACCGCTTCATGCCGTTCGGTTTGACTAAAGCGCATAGCCAGCACACAAAAAAGGACGCATCGATCCTATATTACGCATGATTCTCTCTACTTATATGGGTCGATCCCGGATCATATTAGAGAAAGTACAGTACCAGGGCTTAGGTAGGTACCTTCCGTACCTTCTTACTTGTTTGTCAAAGGGGGAATATGCAGATGCTTCGTCATTTTCTGGCTTACAGCAGCTGAACAGTTCATGCATTTTTGTAATGGATTTGAAATATTTTTCTATGGGAAAAGTGAAGCTCGAATATCGGCTGAGAAAGTTTAAAAAAATTCGATTACGTTGTAGATTTATTTTTATAATTATCTCATTTTGACTAATTTACATATTAACTAACTCTAAAAATTCTTTTTCAAATTAGGTAGTTAAATTTAATCGATTTGGTATTCAGATTCAGACAAAGGAGAGAATTGCGATTTGAGCGAGCACGAAGTTGTTATTCAACATGAGATTAAACTTCCAGGTTCAGAATAATGATTTTAAAACTAGGTGAGACAAATCTGAAATTAAGACTGAGTTAAGATTCAAAGTTAAATGTTCTTATGCAAAAATTACAAGATAGTAAGACTAGATTGATACAGCAATAATTATTTAAACAAACCACATATGGCTAATTTGGTTTTGTCATTAAAGTTGATTCATTAATAATCCATAAATATTCATTATGGTGACAACGAAAAGGTTCAAGTCAAATTTCGGAAACCGACCATATAAGTTTTGTAGTTTGGTCCCAAAAACTGACCAGTGCTAAATTTCAGCTCTTGAAATCGCTCTTGATTTAGGGGTACCTTAAAGCGCTCAAGTTTCAATTTTTTGTACTTCAAAATCGCGAAACGGAGGGCCAAAGAAAATCGGGAAATTTAAATTTTCATGTTGACGGCAAATGAAATGACTAAAAATTCAAAAAAACGTTAAGAGTCGATTTAATTCCGAAAAAAGTGTGGCCGAAAATCTGGGACTTAGTCCCAGAAGGTTCCTAAAACAATTAAAACGAAAAAAATCAATAATTAACGCATTCTATAAGTAGGAAACTTATAGTCCATAAGAGTTGGATTGAATCGCTCTCATATGCTCGTAAGACCCTCATATTTTGCATGCATATCAACAGATAATGTGGGCTTGTGATATAGCTCAGTTGGCAAGTCTGATGTCTCCTGAGCCGATGTCCGCGAGTTCGAGCCCAAGAGTAAACATCGAACACAGTTGTATCGGATAAGTTTTTCAATAACGATCCGCCAACTGCAACGTTGATAAAGTCGCGAATGCCATAAAGATGGTAAAACGACTATAATCGAAAAAAAAAACAACAGATAACAGTTTAAATCCAAATGATACATCGAGTATCCACCTAAAATAACTGTAGGAATTTCCAAATTTCATATAATAAAGAATTTTATTTAAAATTTTATAAGAATTGCAAAAATGAAAAATATTAATTTTTAAAACAGATAATATTTCAAAAATAAAATGTAACAAAGATTAAAAAAAAATGATTATAACAAAATTTATTAAAATAAAAACCATTGAAAAAAAATTAACAAAGCTTAAAACAGGACAACAATAACAAAATTTAAAAAAATATAAAATTTTTTAAAAAGATTAAAATAACAAAATACAGTAAAGTTTTTTTTTGACGCGGTTTTTTGCGCCGTTTTTTTACACGGAGGTTTTCGCAATTCACGCGGTATTTGTGAAAAATATTCTCCTTAGTCGTTTTCAAAGGAAAACATTATGAACTTTTTGAAAATGTAAGAATTTGAGACAAGAGACATTATACTGGAGACATCAGACCTGAGATCTGAGACATGATACATGAGACTTGAGACCTGGACCTGAGATAAGAGACTTGAGACCTCAGACATGAGACCTGGATATTAGACATGAGACCTCAGACATGTCGCATGTCTCAAGTCTCAGCTCTCAGGTCTCATGTCTCCGGTCTAGTCATGTCTCAGGTTTCAAGTCTCATGTCTCTCGTCCAATGTCTAAGGTCTCAAGTCTTATGTCTCTTGTCTAATGTGTCGGGTCTCAGGTCTAAGTTCTCAATGTCATTGTCATCAGCGGTGTTTAAACTCGCCTCGGAAAGAATCATTCGGCTGATTTTTTCCGAGTTTAACTCGTTGTGTGCAGATTGATTTTATCTTCGTTCCAATCATGACGTGATTGCACACAAAACGAAGAGAACAGTTCCGAGTTGATGTTTTCCCCTCCTCGCAGGAATAAAATCACACCAATGAAACAACAGAACGAAGCTTGCCGTACACGAATGCTCACGAGCGATCGTTGCCCGACGGACCGAGTTAACATTCCTCGCACCCTTCTCTCGCTCGTTTCCCGTTCCCTTGTATCCATCACTTTTAGCCACGCCCCCATGCGTTGTCCGATTGATGTGTTCGGCTGCCGAACGAAAACGATTTTTTCTTTAATTCGCAGAACTGTTCGTTTGCTTCGCTGATGTTTCCCCCCCGATTGCTGTTTACTCCTGCCGAGTTTACCCGAAGCTTACCTCCTGATGCTTTCCGAGGTGAACTTTAGATAGCATCATTGCAGATTGAGTTTAACGAAATAAAATCGTTCTGCAAAGAAGGGCAAAGTGCGAGTATGTAGACTCGCGATTTTAACATCTCTGATTGTCATATCATTTTCATGACAATAGCCATATCTAATCATTCAAGTCAGGTCCTCCCTGTCCCAACTTCAACATTTTTTTTACACAGTTTTCCGCAATTTCACAGTTTTTTTTACACGATTTTCGGGAATTAACGCAATTTTTACGCGGTTTTCGGGAATTAATATTACGCGGATTTTTTTTTTTTTGGGAGGTACATATTACCGCGTAAAAAATCCAGAAGTTACAATACTACAAAACATATGAAAAATACGAAAATGACTCAAATATCTATATCAAAATTAACCCTCATCCGCACTTGGTTTCGTTACCCTCATCAGACTTAGGAGTGTCAAGGTCAAACAAACACGTTCTGCTGGACGCGTTCTGCTTGTGGTTTCCAATAAATATACTTTTGATTTGTCCAAACAAAGTAAAAGCACTGAAAATCCGGGCACAACCTGACGGTGGACCACAAAAACAGATGAAATTTCAATTTGTAAAAAAATCGCGCAAAGTAGGTAGTCAACTTTAGAAAATTTAATTTTGGTTGCATCAAAAATCTAAAGACAACCAAATATTAAAATTAGAATAACTTTTGTAGTCATATTTTTTTCAAAAGCTTTACCAGTTTTTACTAGCAATCGAATGAAAAGTAGGTTTTTCAGACCATTTTTTTTACTTTTTGTGACCATATCATAAAAAAAAAAAAATTAAAAAAATATTTCTTTGCTTCATGATGTAGAAATTAACTTCAGCTTTCATATGCATAAGACAAATATTTTTTGGACGTGTAATATATGAACTACAGCAGTTTTTCTGAGGCATGTTGTTTCGGATTTTTTTTCTTTCATGCTGAATAATGAGAAAACTAGTAGTTTTAGGTAGGTAAACATATTTTACTGACATTACAAGGTTTCTTTTGATATAAGTTTTATATGAAATTAGATTATAATTCAAATGACTTAGAAAGATTTTACTTTTGGAGTGTCAAATTGACACTCTAAGTTGGAAAAGGGAGTTTTTTTGTCCAGGCTTCCAGGGTGCGTCCATAAAATAAGTGAAGACGCAATATTAAAGAACTTTTGAATTCATTTAGGGTCCCTTACTTACTTACTTAACGATCCCGCGCCGATCCTCCGGTGCCGTGGTAAAAGACCTCCACTGTTGACGATCGCATCGAGCCAGCATCTTCACCTGGTCCCAGTCAAAATTCTCGTCGACAGTTCGGATTTCAGCGGCTAGGCTTCGCCGCCACGAGTTTCTGGGTCTGCCTCCTCTTCGATGTCCTTCTGGATTCCAATCTAGCACCTCTCTGCAAATCTCATTTACATCTTTCCGCAGCGTGTGCCTAATCCATCTCTACTTACGTTCCCGAATCTCGATTATTAGTGCCCTTTGATGACACTGGCGATGTAGTTCCTCATTCGAGATCCAATTGCCAGGCCACCAAGCGCGAATGATATTCCGCAGGCAACGGTTTACAAATACTTGCAGTTTTTGCGTCGCTACCGCATATGTGCACCAAGTTTCGCACCCGTACAGCAATACGGATTAGACGTTTGAGTTGAAGATTCGGATTTTCGTACGTAGAGAGATGTTTCGGAGACTCGCAAACACAAATCGGGCCTTTCTGATCCGGGTATTGATGTCTTTCCTGGTATCACCATCAGGCGTTATCTGGCTACCAAGATACTGGAAGCACTTCACTTTCTCAACTTGTTGCCCAGCTACCATGAAACTGGAAGGATTTCCTGTGTTGATTCCCATCGACTTGGTCTTTCCGACATTGACTTTGAGACCTGCTGCCTTGGAACTTTCAGTGAGGTCGTCGAGTTTGCTCTGCATATCCGGTTGTGTTTGTGCGAGCAAAACAAGATCGTCAGCCAGGTCAAGGTCGTTCAGTTGCTCCATTGGTGAAGGATTCCACGGCGATCCTCGGTTCGGTGCACAGTCGATCGATCCAGTCAGAATCTCATCCATTACGATTAGAAAAAGTAGCGGTGATAAGACACATCCTTGTCTCACTCCAGCAATTACCGGGATTGGTTCGGATAAGACACCGTCGTGCAAGACCTTGCACGAAAATGCCCCGTATTGTGCTTCGATGAGATGGACTACACACAACGAAAAAAATCTGTAAAATCACATCACATGTGATGTAAATAAAAAGAAGCATCATATATGCCGGAGTTTTCAGTGCTAGTTGGAAATTACACGCCAGTGAAATGTTGCAACGTGTAAAATAAAAAATGATGTAAAATATGGCAACATGTAAAATAAAAATGATGTAAATTATAAAACCACTGAATATTGGAAGAAAAACTTTCCAATTGGAATCTGTTTTGTTTTATTTATCGGTATTTATGATTCAATAATGGAATTATCTCATGTCATAATAAAAATAAAACCTTTTTGTTATTAATTTAATTTATTTCATTTGGTGACGATGATTTTTTTAATCTCACAATTTGTTATATAAGTAGTCACATTCACACTTTTATTTTTTCTCGAAGACCGGATCCAAAGTTGAATAACTTGGAGCTGCTTCCAGAACCGCTTCCTGCTTCACGAAGATCTCTGGGAACTTTAATCGCGTGAAAACTGCTTAAAACAATACTTTTTGGTGCACGACTTTGACTTGACATTTTGTTTAAATTTGTCTGATCCTAATAAATTGAAATTCAATGTCCTCATCACATTCCATGTCGTGTAATTTTAAGAAATCTCTATTTCCATTACATCATATATGATGTAACAAAAACGAAGCATCACATATGATAGGATTTTCAGTGCGAGTTGAATATTCCGCGTCTGTAAACTTCAAAAGACGTGTAAAATTTAAAGACATGTAAAATATTAAAGACGTGTAATATTTAATTCGCACTGAAAATTCCGTCGTATGTGATGCTTCTTTTTATTTACATCATATGTGATGTAAATTTACATCAAATAATCGCGTTCCGTGTCAAGTAATATTTGTGTCATACGAATTCAGTGCTGTTAAGGATTCAACTTTTTTTAATTTGTAAATTTACATCAATAAATCGTGTTCCACGTCATGTAATGATACAGGTTTTCAATTTCAGTGTTGTTAAGGATTCAGATTTTTTTTCTGTGTAGATTCTCTGGTACTCCGCTTCGCCTTAGAGCCGCCCAGATGTTTTCATGGTTAAGTCGGTCGAATGCTTTCTCGAAATCAACGAACACCAGCAGAAGAGAGTCCTGGAGTTCGTTGATTTGTTCTACTATGATTCGTAGCGTTGTGGTGGTGATCGTCGGAGTGTAGCGTCGATTTTCTCCTGGATCCTGTTCAGGATCACTTTGCAGAGTACTTTGAGGGTTGTACAGATCAACGTTATGCCTCGCCGCACTTTGTCAGCTCTCCTTTCTTCGGGACCTTTACGAGGATACCCTGCATCCAGTCGGCCGAGAATGTTGCAGTATACCAGATGTCAGCGAAATCGGGGGTGCAATCGATCCCGAGACTTTGTTGGATTTCATGTTATCGATTGCCGCTTCTATTTCAGCCAGCGAAGGCGCTTCCGAGTTGACGCCATTTATGCGACTTACTGTTGGCGCTTCAAGCTGCGGGTTCTGTTGGCCATCGCTATTCGTGACTCGGAAGAGTTGTTCGAAGTGCTCAGTCCATCGTTTGAGCTGATCTGTTCGATCGGTCAATAACTGACCTGCTCGGTCTTTCAGCGGCATTCTTGCATTAGTCCTTGCACCACTGAGGCGGCGAGAAATGTCATAAAGTAATCGGATATCTCCATTGGCGGCGGCTCTTTCCCCCTCTTCGGCTAGGGAGTTTGTCCAGGCTCTCTTGTCTCGTCTACAAGCTCGTTTAACTGCATTTTCCAGCTCCGCATATCGTGAGCAGGAGGCTGCTTTGGCTGACCCGGTACATGCCTGCTCAATTCCGATTTTCGCCTTTCTACGATCATCGACCATCCTCCAAATTCATCCGACATCCATTTCCTTCTTCTTCCACAAACTTTACCGAGAGTACCATGGCTCGTCGCAATGAAGGCCTTCTTAATTCCACACTACTGTTCTTCGACTGTTCCTTCTGTCAGCAGTTCCGAGGCTCGGGATTCAAGCTGTTCTACGTATGCCCTCCTTTTTACCTCTGGATTCTCTCGACTTTCTCCTCGCGCCGTTGGACACGCGCAACTCTCAGTCGTATCTCGCCAAGGACGAGGTGCAATGTCTGCGCTTCGTTTGTTACGGACATCAAGAAGTCCCCTTCTCCAGTTTCGGCTGATGCCGAATGGTCAATTTGGTTATCGTTTCAGCCATTTCGGGATACCCAAGTGACCTTATGTGCTGGTCGATGGGGGGAAAGCGATCCATGTTGTTGTGGCCACAAAATTCTACAAACAGATCTTCGTTTTCGCTCATCTATCCTAGGCCATAGCGCCCCATGATGCGCTCAAGGTCCTGAATGTCGGAGCCAATCTTTGCGTTGAAGTCGCCCAAATGAATTTGGATGTCACGAATGTCACCCTCCGGAATTTTCTCTATCACGCTGTTCAGTTGACTGTAAAACTGCTCTTTCTCCTGCAAATCGGCAACGTCAGTTGGCGCCTAACACTGGACCATTGTAAGGTTTCTAACCCGTGTTCTAAATATGGCTACAATTATTCTTTCGTTTATCGGTTCCCATCTAATGAGGGCCGCATCGGCCTGGGGCTTAACAGGAAACTCTTCGTTCCCGAGTAGCTTTTTCTCCTCGTATTCCAGAGTAAAGCAGGACTTGCTCAGACCGTGTCCTCCAGTGTTAGGCCAACGGACTTCGCTCAGTCCCAGAATTTCTAGCTTTTTTTCGGATTCCGTTAAATGCTCTAACAGAATCTTCAGTGCAACACTGTTCACTTTCAGTTCAAATCTAGTGCAATACACGATGACAGCAAAAAGTGCAACACTGGTTGGGAGCTGTTGCAAAATAAACATAAACGAAAACGCTAAAGCTATCAAAATCTAGCGCTTCCCTCAAAATCGTTACGCGAACTTGTGGCTTATTTTCACCCTATCTTTCAATCAGAAGTTCTGATTCGGAATAGAGCTATCCAAGATGCATGTCTTCTTTTCTACCAGTGATATTCTAAAACAAACATACTTTTTAAGTTTTTAAACGGACATTTCGAAGAAAAAGACTGGCGAACGTTCCACTTTATACAAACAATTTTTCTTCATTCGATTGTTAATCTTAAGCGTAGGTTTTTAATAATAAAACTATCAGGTCAGCTTATACTAGTCCTTGGGATTCATTTTTTGTTGTTTGTATTTTTGTTTTAAGTTTGCATGAAGTTCGACCCTAACAATACAACATAAACTTGGACACCAATAAAATCAAAGCTGATGAGTAATAGTTACCTTCACGCAAAGGGATAGTTTCTGAATGCGGTACCATCTAATCACTGCCCTCTTCCTCCTCGTCTTCTGCTTCAGAACCGCTACCACTTTCTTCAGGTTCCGAGTCCGATTTCTTGGACTTCTGTGGGTGAAATAATCAGTTTGTTGGTTAAATTAAATTGATTATTTATGTAATTTTTTAGGGAACCTACCTTCTCTTTCTTGTTTCCGTCTTCAGATCCAGAACCGGATTTCTTAGATTTCTTGGATTCTTTCTTTTCATCGCCTCCGCTGCTGGAATCATCATCCGAAATGTATTCCTTGCTCTTAAAGCCACTTCCTTTCATCGAAACTGCTGCTACTGCTTTCTTGGGAGAAGCTGATTCCTTCTTTCTCTTCTTGCCAGAAGAAGCTTTGTCGCCCTCGTCATCGCTGGCATTATTGGCAGCGCCGCCTCCCGCTTCCTTGTAAGCTTTCATCGCTTCTACATACTCTTCCTTGGCCTTGGCAACCTTTGCTTCCCACTCGGATTTGTCTTTGAGTTCCTTCCACATCTCACCACCCTTCTTGGCGATTTCGGTGATCGAGATGCCCGGATTATCCTTTCGGATCTGCTCACGTGTAGCATTCAACCACATCATGAACGCGGTGGCAGGACGTTTTGGAGCACCGGAATCCTTTTTCTTAGATTTCTTCTCGGAACGACTCTTGGGTGTTTTCTCCTTACGTTCCTTCTTTTCCTTTTTCTCCTTCTTTTCCTTCTTCTTCTTTTGCTTAGCTTCGGCATCCGAGCCGCTGCCTCCACCGCCGCCCTCGGAATCATCTTCAGAAGTGGATTCAACGTTCGAATCAAACTCATCGGCCACATCCGATTCCTGTTGATTTGGATTGAAGTCCTCGTCGGTCGATTCTTCCGAATCATCATCGTCATCGTCATCTCGTTCCTTGCCTTCGGCCTTAACGCGGGCCAAGTAGGCATCCGGTTCCGCTTCGTTATCCGAATCGGCAAAGTCATCCTTGTAGTTGGTTTTGCCGTCTTTGCCAGTGTTTTTGACGTGCAGCTTCTTCGAAGAGATAAAGTCGAACAGTTTGGTGTACTCTTCCTTCTCGATGCTGCTGAATGTATAAATGGTGCCGGTTTTAAGCTCGATCTCGAAATCGAAGCTTCTCGTCGATCCTCCACTGCGGGCAAAGTTGACCGACGATATTTCCTCGAAGCGAATGTGAACCGGTGGTTTGTGTACATAGATAAATCCTCGCTCCAGTGGGTACAGATAACCGGCTGCCGCCTTGTATGAACATCCGATTGCCGGAGTTCCCGAGTGGCTGTAACGTAATATATCGATTAGAGAAAGATTTTTCCTAAATGCAAACAAGTTACCCAATAAACGTGCCCGGGCCCGTCAGCTTTCGGTTAATGATGACTTTCATAATTTTGCCCAATACTTCGTAGACCGGTCCGGACAATTCCTTGGTCAGTTTATCCTCGTATTTTTCCTTCAACTCTTCCTCGGTAAATGGCAATTCGATGCTGGTTTCGTCGTCCATCTGGAACAGAGTGACCAGGAAATGGTACCGAGTCTGACCCTGCTTGATTGGGGGATCCAACGAGATCACAAAGAACATCTGCCGGTTGTCCTTGTGCGGCAGCAGGAACAATCGTAACACCGACGAGGTGGGAATCTTGAAATCGTAAGTTTTACCGTGCAGCTGGAAGAACGACTGGAACACCTTGATGTCGTACCGACCACGCGGTGTAAGACAATGAATTTCACGGAAGATAGCAATGGCATCGCCAGATGCTGAGATAACTGAAGCCTGTCGCATGACCTGTTCTTGGAAAGATTCGACCGGATCCGTTTCTGAGGATTCCGTCGTTGGAATGTGGAATCGCATTTCCATCAAGCTAACCGGGGCATCGTCGTTCCTGTGAAATTCTACCGTCACTTCGTTCTTTCCACTGTTGCATTGAGAAACGTGATTCAGAGGAATTTCAAAGCTGGTTTTGCTTTCCACATCGAATGACAGTACGCTGCCCTTAAAGTGAACCGTGCCCCAGTTCCAACCACGCATTGATAGTTCCTTCTCGAGCATATCTAATTTGTAGTGTTTCTTGACAAAGTCAGCAATCTTTTGCTCGTCTCCGGTAAAGCCCATGAACCTGGAATACAATGAAAATTTAAGTTTTATTCGAAAGTACGGGTAAGATGAATCAACCATGGTTTAAAACAAATTCCTGAACATACCTGTGGAGCAATCCGTTTTTCATGAAAACACGAAGCCCATAGCTTCCGACACTGCGTTGATAATTCAGAAGCTCAATATCCGAGGCGTTTATTTGCTCGACCTTGCCCGTTTTCTCGTTTTTGAACACTATTGCCGAGTCGGTCATCTTAAGCTTTCCGGGACACTAAAAATATCAACACGAAATTATTCATCCTTTTCACATAAGCACATAGGCCATGTTGGAAAAGTCTCATGTTCACTTACCAAAGCGCCTCGAACTTCCGAGCTAATGGAAGAATATTCCAGGAAATCTGCCGTCATTTTTGCAGTTTTAGCTTAAACCGTTGGGTCCGCAGCAATAGATGGACGAATTAGGGTGAAATTTTCCTCCAAAAATGAATTAACAGGCAAAATAGGTCCCAGACCAGCTGCCAGCAACCGGACGCGCAAAGAAGTAATCGAAAAAGCAATGTTGTTACCGCCGCTGTCGCGCTCAAGGTGGGTATATAATCAGGAGGTGTTCCCGAATAACAAATTCCCGATTCAGCCATTTTGGCTATGTAGGCTATGCAACTATACGGAACTCATGAAGTTTGTTTACCAACAAACCACAGAAAAGCTGAGCAAAAAATAAACAAACTCATTGAGAGCCCCGCTCACTCCTCGCCTACTTACTGTGAAAGTCGGAGAACCTAGTGTATCTAAGAACCTTGGTCGCGCTTTAGCGGTGCTGATGAAAAGAAAAAAAACATCAAGAAACCTGCTTTGACGGCTTTGACAGATAAACGCACAACTATAAACGTAAAAAACGGTGAGTGCTGAGCAGGGATGCTTAATAAACAGAATTTTTGAAATTGGTCAAAAGAAAAACACAATAAAAAACAATTTACAGCTATACCAGGCATGTCAAACTGGGGGTTCGCGGGCCTCATGCGGCCCGTGGCCTTAGTCAATGGGGTCCGCGTAGCCCCGTCTTAAATTATCACAAAATTCCCTACTACACAGAAGTACGCTGGCTTTCCTGCCACGAAATATTAAAAAGATTTTTTTTGCTACGAGAGGAAATAATATTATTTTTGGAAATGAAAGATTTTTAATGCGGCCCGCACACTTAAACGAGTTTGACATGCCTGAGCTATACTAAGGAGACTGCATACTACTAAAGACTCGTAAAGCTATACCTCCATTAAAGGAATTGCAGGTGTTTTTTTTATATTCAACGGATTAATGTATTGAAACATCTGCTCGGTTGTTGTGCCATGATTTTTTGACAGAGGAATGTACCCCTTTTCTCTCAAGGGATGACATAATAAAACCGATTTTTCTTCTTCTTCTTCTTTTCTTATTTATGGCGAGTTCGCGTTGTGTTTGCAGTACGATTTATGTTTAAAGCGGGCCATAGACTACACAAATTGGCCTGTACAAATTCGATGATTCCGCGTCGATTGTTTGATCTATGCTCGCCCACACACTATACAAACATATTTCACGCGAACACAAATGATTGCTGGCGAAAACAGCAACAGCAACAAAAAAAAACCATCTCCACCCCGGCTGGGAGAATGTTTTGTACAAAATATTTCGATCCCGACCGATTTTACTCCAACCGTTTGGGCGCTCGTTCAAGCAGTGCCATACACTATGCAAATCGTGCTCACAGCGACAAAATTTCATCGAATTTCATCGCATTTGTACAAATGTTGTGTAGTCTGTGGCCCGCTTAACACTTTTTCTGAAAACCTTTTTTTGAATTTATCATTTTTTTTCAAATAAATAGTTGGCACCCCTGTCGATGAGTGCCGGCGGAACTCATTCACCCCAGTGCTAAAAGTCTGTTGAACACGCTTAGAGAATTATAGGCATCTGTTGAAAGTGGTTTGAAAATTGGTTCAATTTTATAGATAAAAAACAAAGATTTCCACGAATTAAAAAAGCGGTTTCAAAGTATTGTAAAACAATGTTTTTTAAAGGTTTGTCGTCGTAAATTTATATTTTAAGTAGCAATTATCATCATGAAAAAAATCAAAGTATGTAACTGTTTACAAATTCGCATTTTTCTATTTCGCATTAAGCGTGTAGCCCCACTTTTTCAAAGTTTCCTTTCCGGAAACACAGTTGGCCGATTTCAAATTTCAATAATAATTTTTTACTTTCAATTTATTGATTCTTTTGTAAAGAAATTGTAACCCGGGTTTAGCAAAAAACAAAATCCAAATTTGTGTGAAGGTTAAATTCTTGTTGTGTATCTAAATACCCGTGTTTTTGAAGAATTTAAAAGAAACCAAATTTTCTCGGTTCGGATCCAATATGGCTGGAAGAGGTCAAAAGGTGAGTACTTCTAAAAATTCAGATGAAAAATTAATAAACATCATTTACTTCTCAGGGTTATGTTAGAAACCGAAATGAATCTTTAACATCTGATAAACAAAAATTCGAAGCTAAGTATAATGCTGCCATTGGTGCTTATAAGAACTACCTGCAAGAGTTCCAGCTGATGCTGGTCACGAAAGGTTAGTTAAACAGGAATTGCTCGGGAATTTTTTTTCTTTCGAATATTGTTATCTATTCGCAGAACGTAGAATGAATGACGTACTTGCCCGCCGGGAAATCCCCCTATGGTTCCAAGAACTTTCCGATCAACAGGTTGAAGCAATGGACAAGCTTTTGGAGGCAGTTCGAGATGATTCTGATGAAGGTACCGTTTTTCGGTGTCAGGCGTTGCTTAAAGTGCTTGGCGTGGTTCCACTCTGCCCAGTTTTAGTCATACGAGAGGCATTGATTCTAGCAAAAGAAAATGATCTTTCCTTCCTTTGGTTCCTATTGGAGTTATATTACTCCAAAGTGGAGCGTCAGGGCATTGATCATAGCTACACAAATAACGAACGTTTAATTATGTCAGCTATTTGTCATTTAGATATAATGACCACGCTGAGGGGATTGGAAAAAATACTTCCTCCTAAAAAAGAACGTTGTTGTTCCAAACGCACCAAACCAAAGTGCATTGTTCAGTACTGTTCGCCATATTTGGAACCGCAGGGCGTTAGAAAGCCACTCTTGAACTCGGCTTTCGATTTTCGCCCAGAAGCTCCGCTTTGCATTGGTCGTTATGCTAGCTATCGCGATCAGCATTTCGTCATTCCAAACGAAGCGTCTCGTTGGTTTGCCAAGCTCAGTCGATCCAATCAAACTGAGAAGCCGGTGGAAGCACAACCCAAAAAACCCGAGGAAATGACGCCTGCCACTTGTGATAGTGCCGAGCTTATTGTTCGAGAGCTGTTGAATGATCAGATCTGCCATATGGTTGATCATGAAGTCGACAGGGAAAACTTGTGCCGAAAACACAGGGACATGCAGAAACGAAGAAATAAGCTGCTCAGCTTGGTCAACAAAAGATCGGTTGTCAGGTGAGAGATTCCATAAGTTTTACTTCATTTAGAAAATTTGTACAACTATACCTACTGGTGCCATAAAGCCTTGCATTAACAAAGTTAAGGACAGCTGTCACACTTACTTATTTTTTGCGTCCACCGTTTTTGGATCAATTCTTATAAACTCATAGGTACTTATAGGTAATTGAATTAGGCCTTAAATCGACCATTAGAACCGCGTCTAATAGTTCTAAAAAAGTTGAGATGGAACTGATACAATGGACCAAAAGCCATTGCATGGGTTGGAATTTGGAATTGCACCAGAAATACAGTACTGGTTATATTGGTTCCTATAGGAAGGTTGCTAAGGTCCTAATTAAGGTTGCTGGTATTGATTAATGGATTTATGGTTGAGTCGAATTACGTTATCCTCTTATCAACTTATAGAAGCTTACATATATGCTTTTGACTGTTTTTATGCTGGATTCGTTTCTTCGTACGGCCTCAAAGATAAAACACCGGAATTCGAAATTCACATTTCATAAGCATTCAAAGCTTTTCTCAGTTTACTAACTGTTAAGTACTTTTTTTTCAATGTGTAACTGGTTCTTCCTCTCACAAACACATCAATAGTTCCATGAAATTTGTCAGAACGTCTTTATTTTGATTCGAATTACCGTAGCATTGGGTAGATCAGTACAATCGTTAAAATAATCGCTGGTACAAAACGCAGAACACTGTCCTTGTTTAGTGTCCTACCAGAAAGTTTTTCGTGCGAACGGAAGAAATGTGAAAATGTACCCCCGGTGGTTGCTGCCGCTGATAAATTGTTGCTTCCTGCTGGCGGTTTTGTCCGAGGTCCAAGGTCAAGCCCAGCATTGCACCGAGAAACCTTGGGAGATAGTTCACCGTAAGCTCGCCACCAAAACACCATACCGCCACATACTGCGCGATGACGAACTGAAACCCCTACATTTAGATGGGTGTCGAGTTAGCCGGGTGTGGGGACTGTTCCGTCATGGAACCCGAAATCCTTCGGCCAAAGTCATTGAACGGATGAATAGCGATTTACCGCAAATAAAGGACGAAATATTGCAGCATGGACGGCTTTGTCGGAAGGAGCTGGCGCTATTTGAACGATGGCAACCTCGTTTAAGGAATCCCGAAGAGGAGAAGCTACTGGTGGACGAGGGGGCCGACGAACTAGAACATATTGGACGGAGGTTTAGACAGCGATATCGCGATTCTTTGCCGGAGGTTTATAATAAAAAGGATTATTTTTTCAAATTTACCAAAACCGAACGGGCAGAGAACAGTGCCAAGAATTTTAGCATTGGTTTGTTTGGACGGCAGGAGGACATTGAGTTCCCTGAGGCTCTTCACAAGGACCCAATACTGCGATTCTATAAATTATGCGAGCGCTGGAGGCTTAATATTAAGAAAAATCCGGACGCTGTGCGGGAGGTAGATTTGTTTTACGACAGCAAGGTCATGAAAGAAGTGATATCAAAGATATCGAAAAAGGTCGGTACATTCGTTGATGCCGAGAGCATTCATTTGATGTATCAAACATGTGCGTTCGAAACAGCCTGGACCAAAAAATATGTTTCGCCCTGGTGTTTCTTGTTTGATAAAGCTTCTATAAAGGCGCTCGAGTTTGGCGAGGATTTGGAATACTACATGATCGACGGCTATGGCTACGAGCTAACGTACAAACAGGCTTGTAACGCTTTCACGGATTTATTCAAACGGTTCGACGGAGAACTGGAACCGTTTACGTTCTACTTCACGCACTCTGGAACGCTGCTGAAGGCGTTGGCTTTCCTAGGACTATACCGTGACGATTTCCGCTTAACCCATCGGGACTTCGAACGTCGAAGACAATGGCGGGTTAGCGAAATCGATGCCTTTGCTAGTAATTTAGTGTTCACAAAATATGAGTGAGTAGCTGAAGTAGTTTTTTAAAATGATTCTCCCTTTTAATTAAAAAAAATTCTTTCCAGATGTACAAATGGTTCACAAGTGCTTCTGACCCACCAGGAAAAACCGATCCACATTCCCGGGTGTCCACGGGATAGCCTGTTGTGCGATTACAACCTTTTCAAGGAATCATTTAGCGAAAGAATTGAAACTTGTGCTTTTGAGGCCATGTGTTTACTGAACGTGCCTATAAACGATGAGTTGTAAAATTGGCTGTTTGAATATGAGTAA
This sequence comes from Uranotaenia lowii, assembly GCF_029784155.1. Classification (NCBI taxonomy): domain Eukaryota; kingdom Metazoa; phylum Arthropoda; class Insecta; order Diptera; family Culicidae; genus Uranotaenia; species Uranotaenia lowii. The sequence continues at coordinate 368,250,163 of NC_073692.1, read as the reverse complement.
TGGTACCACTATAATTGAGGCTATTGGTATTATAGGTATCCTGACGAGTGACGAGAACACAGGAGATTTGATTTATATCTAGCTAAACCAGCAGTGCTTCAACATTTTGAATTTGCAATATAGGAGAAGAAATCTTTATACGCTTTATATGGAAAATATATTAACGAAATCGGTTGCTTATTTAACATAAGTTTAGTGGGGTTGTGATTCGAAAGATTTTTCCTTATTCTGTAGTCGGTTTTCTATTGAAGTAAATTAACAAAATCAATCGATTTGTCACCTTTTTTCCATCATGCTAGAGAGAAACTCGATAACGAAGTGCTCTCGGTCGAAGAACAAATGAAACGGTGTGAGAAGGAGTGTCGTGAGAAACGTATGATCCAATTGATGCTGAAACATTTGATCAACGATTCCATAGTGGCCTGCATGCTTACGCCAAGGTCCAAATGCCCCGAATGCTGGGAGGCCTACGAACATCAACGGAGGCTTCAGTCCGGTGCCACGTGTTCATGTGCCAAAGAACCGGGTATTTTCTGTTTGCGAAATATGATGAAAAAGGGCGGCCCGATAGAAAAATACTTTACCTGTTGCAAGGGGACGGTTCCTTTCGAATTTGATTATCGCAAGATTCTCGATTATGAGCCTCAGAGGCCACAGTGTCCAGTGAAGGAAGCAATTCGCGTGGCCCTCGGTGTGCAAGAGGAGGAGCATGATGAATCGAAAGCGATTTCTCGCTGTATGAATGAAATGTGGCGTTGTGAGATCAAGCTTTGGAACGAACGGTTCCTCCAGGGACAGAAAGAAGTCGAATCCAAACAGGCGCCGAAAGATTTACTCGACTATAAGTGTATCGAATCAACGGATCCCGAGTTTTTAAGAATGTTGTTGAAGGTAAGACAGCTGCAGAAACTATAAATAACTGTAACTCAGTTGTGGTTAACTGTTGATGTCGGAATATTTCTTTAGTGGAAGATTTCTTTCATTATTTAATTTAATTTTATGTTTTTCCTACCACAACGACGACAACATAAAGCTTCTTGTACAAAGTTATTGATACAGAATTTATTCTGTAAAGCTTATTGTCTGAGCAAAGTTTTGCCTTTCAGAGGGGCCTACTGAAGCTAACAGAAGATACCAAATATGTACTGGCAACCTTCCCGGAAGCACATAAGCTACCATTCTTGAATGCCTGGATACAGGACCGGTACGGCGCAAAAATGTCAAGCGAGGAGAAAAACGAACTACTGCAGGAAAGCAAACATTTCTGGGACTGGTTGATTCCACGGGCCACGAAAATGCGCTGGCCAGTCTGTCGCGATTTACGAATGTTTGGGCGGGTCAATTGGAACTACAAGGACAGACTGCAATCTGATGTAAGTTTTTGTGGGGGATGTCTCTGTCTCGTGTATTTTAGTCGTGGATAATGTTTAAAAGGAACTCCAATTTGGTAACGTTCATTTTTCACACAGGCAATTGAGCACCTCACGAAATTCTATCACAAATTCAAGAACATTCAAATTCAGGAAGCTCGACTCTACTGGAACACAATGGACCCATACCATACCAATGTAGACCGGTTCAGGCAAATATTCAACGACTATCAGCCGAACTGCGAAACCCGGATAGAGCCAATGATTCGACCATGGCACAAGTTCGAGTTTCACCCGAATCCACCGATGTTGAAGGCCAGTGATAGTAAAATATTGGGCTAATTAGAGGGTTTTTTGTTTTATCAATTTTTAATAAACTCAAAAATCCAATATCTCTCCAGTTACACAAAAAGCCTTACATATTATAAATACTTTGCATTTGTAACACCTTAGTCTACCTGATAATATCACAATAGTTTTCTACTCTGGGTTTCATCACACAAGCACACGCACACTAAATATCAAACGAAACTTGCTCAAGCATACGCACGTTTGTTAAACTTTTATATTCTTCAAGGGCTCGCCTTCCTCATCGCTGAAAGACCGGTTTGATTTTTCGCGCCTTCGAGTAATCCAGAACCAATTTTTCTGCTGGAAATAATCCTCGATCTCGTGGAGAGTTCTGCCCTTGGTTTCCGGAAGCATAAGGTACAGTAAAATTGATGCCCCAAACGAAGCGAATCCGAACACGAGGAACAGACCCTGCGTTTTCAACGTTTCCTTCACATAAGGAAATCCTTTGGCTACTCCGAACAGGAATAGGTTGAATATGGTAAAAAGGTAGCCCGCAATTTGCCCTCGTATTTTGGCTGGAAGCAGCTCCCCAATCATGATTCCCGGCATGGTCATAAAGCCCGTATTTGCTCCGATGTAGATCAGGATGAAAACAGCTGCCACGTAAGTGTCCATCGGCGTTTTGATGGCGTCCAATCGAATGTACATGAATATGGCGATAGCGAGGCAGCTTATTCCCGAACCCAGCCCGCTGCCGATAATCATCATCCGTCGGGGCATGACTAACAGCAGAAAGCAGTAAACGAATGTGAAGGCAAGCCTAACAACTGCAGTTAAAACGGCTGCTTGCATCATATTTATGTCACTGCCACCCATATCCGAGATAATATCGACGGCATAGAATACCACCAGATATGTTCCCGAAAGAATCTGAAGCACGTGGAACCCGTTGATGATGATTAGTGGTTTGATGAGAGCTATTTCGGTCAAAGCCTTCCAGTTGCTGCGACCGGCATCTTCTAGCGCTTCCTTCTGGGAACGTTCGATCAACTGTCGCAGTTCCTTTTTCGCTTGAATTGGACAGCCGCGCAGCCAAGTCAGTGCTTTCGATGCTTCCTCAAGTCGATTGTTTCGGGCCAGATAAACGGGTGTTTCCGGTGCAAGGGCAATGGCGATAAATGATAAAACTGGCAGCACAGTTGCGCCCCAAGCCACGTGGCGCCAATGAAGATAACTGCCCATGGCGTACACCATCAGAATTCCCAGCGAGTACGAAACGAACGGGGCTCCAATCAGTAGACCGCGCAGTCGTGGTTCAGCAATTTCGGCCAATAGGACCTGGAACGAGAAAAAAAAGACAACACAGTGAATGAACTTTGAACGATCAAGTTTTAGGGTGAGTAAATAATTTTATGTTACTACTAAAGCAAAAGATCATATGTAGATACCTAATTATTTTTTTCTATAAGTATTTCTGATCATATTTATAATAATTTGATATATTTTATCATTTTTTAAAATTAAAATTAAGTTCCTAAGAACTTTGCTCTGTTTGGTCGTTCTTAGATTATACGTCTTTATCACCTCGATCTTGTTTGGTGTCGTGCGTTCGTTGGTGTGGTGGCCACATTATTTTTGGAAGGCCGGAAATGGGCGTTTTATTTTAATTTGGGTGACACTTTGAGAAACTGTCCACAGTTCGAAAGTCCAGTCCAGTCGAAACGCAGAAAATGACCTTGGCCCAATTTTGCTGCTCCCGGTTGGTTGTCAGCTCGCATGTTTTATTACAATTGATGATCTTATGTCTTGGTGGTTTTGTTTAAGTTTTCCCCTACATTTGTTGATACGTCAAAGGTTAAAAGAGCAAATAAGCATAACAGAGCAGGGATTTGGGTGTGCGTGCAAGCACGTGTTTGCAAATCGTTGAATTCGGAGGGGTTCGAAATTTTCAAGAAATAGGTTGCTCCAGAAACCAAAACCGAACTTTCAATTTATTGAAACTGTTGATAATTTGGAAATGCGGATTACCCAAGTCCAAGATGGTAGAGCCATCCTGATAAAAAATATGTTAGGAAACCTGAAAAAAAACAATAACCGAATTGAATCTTTCTAGCTAGCCACCTTAAGCAAAAAAAAAAAAATGATGGACTGAGCGTCTTTCGTCCTAGCACTAAAACACACAAGAAAAAGTCACAACATAAGTCCAGGGTCTTGCTTCAATCCAGCAAACCGAAACCCCGAACTCCTTCCTACCATTTTTCATCATGTACAGATCAAGAGTTTTCTTCACATATGTCGCAGGTAAAAATCTGATAAGATTGTTTTTTCGGATTCCGGAGATTGGTCATGGCCTTGGACAGATAATTCCGAACACCTGTTCCTAATAATTTCAAGCATGTACAGATGAAGAGCTCGTGTGTCGCAACCTAGTATCTGATAATTTTCATTTTCCGGTTTCGGAACCGACCTGATTGGCCATCGGCACCAAATGTCGACTTCATCAAATTGCCAAGATACCTAATGCTCATCTTAGAAATAGATCTGTTCCCTCCAGTTATTAGTTATGATTGCTCTTAACCCTCCAAAGCTGTTCGCAAAATATCACCTTTGGGCTAAAACCCGGCTAACTATCGGTTGGCATGGGCTGAAATCCGGCTATTTATTTTTTTTTTTTATTTTTTCTCGAAGGCCATAGGCTGAAACCCGGCTTACTATCGATTTAATATTTGAATTTAGTATTTTAATTTAATCTGAAATAATTACACTCACTAAGAGCCCATTTAAAGCTTCCAATTTAAGGCTGTTCGTTCTCAAAATTAAATAAAATATTAACCCAACTGGCCGATCGAACTCCACTTTGTCCTAATGGGCGGCCAGATTCCTCTTTGCCCTATTGAGCGGTCAAACCCTCATTGCCGTAATAGGCATTGCCCGAATGGGCGATCGTAAACCTCTTTGCCTGATAAGGCTTTGCTCGATTGGGCGGTCGAAACCCTCTTTGCCCTTATGACTTTATATGATCAGTGCTTGGGTTAACCCTCCTCCCTCCCACCTGAGGGGGAATGCAAAAATTAAACTGGCATAGATCGCCAATGTGGAGTAGCGGGTCTAGACCCAAATAAGGTCCAAATCCAGACTTCCGCACAAATGACTTAATTCCTGGTCATTCTGCAAAGGTCAGTTGTGCTAACGATTGCTCAACATCGTTGGTTGAGTTTGGCTCTCATACATTGTCTGTATGGTTGGAGCGCAGAAACTTCAAACGCTCCAGAATAGATGCTTGAAAAACATCTTAAAGCTCCCTTTGTTATTCCCTACCCTTCAGCTTTACTCTTTAAGAACGCATAACGTTCTTCCAATATCTGCACTGAACCCAAATTCACTCTTAAAGTACACATGATTTTTCACTTAAAAACAAGGATCCAGTAATTTTCTTCCATTCAAGTGCGACATATACACTTCACTTGGCAGTCACTTAAATTTCAAGTGAATTCATCCACATTCACTTCAGTCGTCACTTGAATTTGAAGTGAGAAAAAATATTCACTTCCCCATCACTTGAATTTCAAGTGAATGTCAGGTTGTAATTGTGTTTATTTTCAGAGTTCAAAATGGCAAATTCTAAAGAGCAGCGTTTAAAGCTTATGCTGGATTTGGATTTTCCCAATTCTTTAATAGGTGATTTTGGCGGTGGTTTGTGTTAAACGTGATGTAAGAAAAAGTGATTTAAAGGTGTTATCATGTTTCAGCTTGTGGGTTGAACGGGACAGATTTTCTGGTTTGCAGCAGGGAAGATTTAGAAGTCGCACTATCCGCAGTAACCGATCTGCCTTGGGATTACGATTGAATTTTCCTTTCGCCATAAATTTCTGGCGAAAGCGTAATGTAAGTATTTGAAATCGTAGTGCTGTTCTATAAATGTTCTTTTATTTAAAAACGCGAGAGATAATTAACTAGAAACTTACTTAGAAACTCAGATAAATTTCACTCGAACGTCATAGTGTAATTCACTTGACCGGTCACTTAAGTGAATTCACTTGACCCATCACTTAAAATTCAAATGAAATTACGTGTGGCGAGAATTTACTACAGATGTCACTTATTTTTTAAGTGAAAATTATTTTGGGTGTGAACTCTGTGATTTGCAAACTGTTGTAAGGTACACCGGGGTAAGTGTGGACGCGGGGTAAGTGTGGACGATGGCTATAAAAACAATACTGTGCACTATTTTTTCAAACTTTTGATGCAGAATGTTCAATTTACTTGTAATCTATCCAATAACTGGGAAAAAGATACGATTCTGACAATAACGGATGTTTACAGCGACTTTTTCGGAATTTTCTATTTTCAACTACGATGTCGAGTTGATGTGCATCTTTTTCAATTGCAAATTTCTCCTAAACTAGCTGGCTCGCGATGAAAAACTCTACATTGAAACAATCCTTACATTCCAAACACCAGTGAGCCGAGATAGCTCGGCTCACTGGTGACCGCAGACAATGACACCAGCCGTGAGATCCGGAGGCGAATTATCAGCGGAAGTCGTGCCTACTATGGACTCCACAAGCAACTGCGGTCGAGAAGACTTTGCCCTCGCACGAAGTGTAACCTGTATATGACGCTTATTAGACCGGTTGTTCTCTACGGGCACGAGACATGGATATTGCTCGAGGAGGACCTGCGTACACTCGGAGTATTCGAGCGACGAGTGTTAAGAACCATCTTTGGCGGCGTACAGGAGAACGGAGTGTGGAGGCGAAGGATGAACCACGAGCTCGCGCGACTCTACGGCGAACCCAGTATCCAGAAGGTGGTGAAAGCTGGCCGGATACGCTGGGCTGGACATGTTGCGAGAATGCCGGACGACTGTCCTGCAAAACAGGTGTTCGCTACGAATCCGGTAGGAACAAGACGAGCGGGGGCGCAACGAGCGAGGTGGTTAGACCAAGTGGAGCGTGATCTGGCGAACGTGGGGTGCCCGAGAAATTGGAGAACGGTTGCTATGAACCGAGTGAATTTTAGGAATTATGTTCGTCAAGTTATGTCGTGAGACGGAATACTATGTAAATAAAAATAAAAATAACATTCCAAACAACAGTCTCGTTTGAACTACGGTACGTTGCACATCGTGTGTGTGAGCTGAATTGAAATCTAATTTATTTTTCTTCTCTCCTTCCACACTCTATTGTCGAGCGGTGCAATGACCCACAACGATACACCAAGGTCATCGAAAAATGAAGTTCGAGTACGGAAATATCACGAAAATTATGCTGGGCCATATCTCGTTATGGCTGAAACAAATGTCGGGAATATATCTGCTGCGAAGATTGCTAAAAGTCTGGTGAAGAAATTTGGTGACGATTTTATTCGTGCTATGCCGGTTTCTAAAACCAAAATGAAAATTTTGATGCGATCGAGGGATGCTGCTAATGAAATAGCAGGCATCGGTACCTCAAATGAAGTGCGTTTTTTTATCCCCCAACGGCTGGTGGAGTGTCTGGGGGTAGCCTATATTGAGCCGGATATTTGTGATGAAGAATTGAAGTTTGCTAATGCTTACGATAAACGCAAGTCGAATCAAGTTGATAACCCGGAGATAGTTCATGCTCGTCGTGTGCTTAGAAAATTGGCTGATGATAAAGAGGAAGCCCTGTTTACGGTGATTTTTACTTTCGCTGGGCAGAGTTTATCTACTCACATCGAGTTAAATAGAGTGCTTTATGCTGTTAAGCAATACATTTATCCTGTCCGCCAGTGTGGTAACTGCTGGCGCTTGGGACATGACAAAAAAGGATGCAAGAGTGCTAAACGCTGCAATCAGTGCTTGGATCAAGTGGGCGGCGAAGATCATGCGTGTGAAAATAGTGAGCCACAGTGCGTTAACTGTTTAGGCTCCCATCGGGCCAATGATCACAAGCTATGTCCGAAAATAATTCAAAAAAAGAAAACCGATAAAGAGCGGCGTGACACTTTTTCACAAGGACGTGTCGATTGGTTTTGTGGAACAAATTCAAATGATTCATCAAACTCACTACCTATCATCTCTCAACCAACAACAATATCCACCGTGGCAGTAGCTTGCCAAACAAATAATGTTGACAAGAATGGATCTAATCCTTCCAGCAAACGTCGTTATAATGTCGATTCGGACGATGAGCTTCCCCAACTTGAAGTTAACATTTCTGACGGGGTTTGCGATTCGATCCGATCGACGATTGAATCTACTGAGGTCATCGATATCGTTGCAGATGCTCTGGAAGTTCCTGAGGAAGATATTGAAACTCGACAAAAAATCCAACAAATGGTTTTGGAGAGAATTTCAGATGTTGTTAGTGATAAAATGAAAGGCTATTTTGCTAATCTCAGATTATGAAAAGACCACACCAAGCACTTTAACAACCACCGTTCCTCTGCAATGTCTACAATGGAATTGTAGAGGGATAAATAGTAAACGCTCATCCTTAACCCAGCTCATAAATACACATAATATCAATATTTCGCTTTTGAGTGAAACACATCTCGACAGTCACACAAACTTTAATCTACCGCAGCACACCATGTTTCGTAAAGATCACAGACGAAACTCGATGGGCGTAGCCATCGCGATTCGTTCAGAACTAAATCCCGTAGCATTTCCTATTGCACTGCCAGCGGATATTCAAGCCGTTGCCTGCCAGATCAAATACATCTCCGGGTTGATCACTATTGTATCTGTGTACATACACCCGCAAGCCAACATATCGCAGACTCAGTTTGAAAATTTTTTATCAACCGTTCCGAAACCGTGCATCATTGGAGGAGACTTTAACGCAAAACATCACCTATGGGGAAGCGAGCATGGAAACATACGTGGAGACCGTCTTCATCAAGCCATCGAAACATCTCATCTCGTCATTCTCAACAACGGTCAGCCAACTAGGTTTGATGTAAACCGGTCGTGGGGCGCAATTGATATCACGCTGGTTTCTTCGAGCCTTAGTTTGTGCTTCGACTGGGAGGTTTTGGATTCACCAAATGGAAGCGATCATTTTCCGATAGTTTTTCATTCGAGTACTACATGCGCGATGAAATTCTACTCTGGAATTAATGTTCGAAAAATCGACTGGGAACGTTTTGCCGGAAGCCTCGAGGAATCATTCGTCGAAAATGGAGAACCGGATAGCTTTGATGTCTTCTTTCAGCTGATTTGGCAAGCACTGCGCAGGTCCTGCCCATCAGTAAACTCGAACCACACCCGCCGAATACCGCAACCCTATTGGGACGAAGAGCTAACAGAAGCGAAGAAAGCCACCAGAGTTGCTTTCCGCGCTTGGAAACGGGAACTGTCAACCGAAGCTTACGAAGGGTACGCTAATACAGAACGAAGGTTCAGAAATTTGGTACGCGAGAAGAAGAGGAAAAGTTGGCAACATTTTTGTGATAGCTGTGATAGTTCTACGTCCCTCACAACCTTATGGAGGATGGCCAGAAGGTTCAAAGGACGCGGAGAGCCATCAAAAAACATCAGAATTTCGGACAATTTGGCCAACGATGTTTTGGACAAGTTGGCTCCCTCATCTGCCAAAAATCCACCCCCGGTTTTTCTACAATGTTCGTGTTGCTCTCAAACTGGTTTTCCATTCTCAGTATCGGATATTCAAGCTGTTTTGAAAACCGGTAAAGATTCGGCTCCTGGTTTGGATGGTGTTCCATATTCCGTCATAAATCGTCTCCCATGGGCGGCGCTTAGTCAGTTGCGAAAAATCTATTGCCAAATTTTTGCTTCAGGAAGAATTCCGGAAAGCTGGAAAACCTATAAAATTGTACCGATTCCTAAAAGTGGCCATGATCCGATTTCTCCTTCTGCTGTTCGTCCAATCGCGTTAGCTTCATGTTTTCGCAAAGTGTATGAACTCATAATCAAAGATCGACTAGAACATTTCATCGAAAACAACAACCTGTTCCCTTCAGCTATCAACGGTTTTAGGAAAGGACGAGGAACAATGGATGCGTTGTTTCCACTGATTAACGAAGCTTCCTTAGCTTTGAAAAGAAGAGAGCATGTGGTGATATGTAGCCTCGATATCAAAGCCGCCTACGACAACGTGGAAATTAATGTTCTGGTCCGCGAATTACGCTCATTAACAGTCCCTGAATGTCTAGTAAAAAGTATCTTCCATCTGTTTGAAGAAAGGAATTTGTGCATTTCGAGTGGATTAGATTCAATATCTAGGACAACGTGGAAAGGCCTTCCTCAGGGATCTCCACTAAGTCCGTTATGCTTTAATGTTGTGATCAGTGGATTGATCAACAGTGTCCCTCCTGATGTGATAACCGTAAATTACGCCGATGACACAACAATTGCTGTAAGAGGAACCTCACTGGAGCATAGTTGCGAATCTCTCCAAAGGGCAGTGGATATAGTTGTGGAAAATATTTTCGACCTTGGGTTAGAACTTTCGCCGACGAAATGTAAGTGCCTCCTGATCTCGACACAACAATGCGATAATCCTCCAGAAATAAATATCGGCGGTTGCACTTTGGAATACGTCAGATCCCTGAGGTTACTCGGCATGTACCTCACACGAAATCTGTCGTGGTCGTGTCATATTAGAGAGGTACAGAAACGTACAGCTCCGTATCTTAACTTTTTACGAAGCATATCGGGCCAGTTATGGGGAGCACATCCAGCAGCATTGTTAGTTATTTTTAAGTCATGTGTGAGATCAATATTGGAATACGGTTCCATATTTATGACGGAGTTATCACAAAAAGAAGCCATTATTTTGGATAGACTACAATGGGCAGGAATTCGAATCTGTTTGGGCTCCACAAAAACCACCCACACAGGTTCACTCGAAGTGATGGCTGGTATTATTCCGCTGCAACAAAGAAGAGAACTTGCGGTCATGCGTTTTGTAAATAAAAGAGCGTCACTCCTTTCTTGGCATCGACAATATTCCAGACCGATCTTGGACGGTGGCTTAGTGGCTACGGGAATACACCGCGCAACAAGAATGCTTAACGAATTCATTCCACTTGAACAGCCTCTAAATAATCTCCCATGCTACATGTTCAACCGTGAAGTTGTAAGAACAAAAATATCCATTGATCTCACTGTTAAACGGTTATGTTTAGAACACCAGAACTCATCGGCAGCTGATTTGGTGTCAAACTATCTCTTGGAAGTGTATGCCAACGCGAAAATCTTGGCAACTGACGGGTCGAAAGATATACAAGGCACAGGTTATGCTGTGGTAAATAACTTTGGAACACCTGCAGAAGGGATCAAACTCGACAGTAAAGCATCCGTTTATATGGCAGAGCTTCTGGCAATCAGGCATGCTGCGAAAATGATCGTAAGTCTTCCTGTTGCTCAGTATATTATCCTATCCGATAGTTTGAGTTGTCTCACGAGCCTGCAAAAAATCAACATCAATCAAAAATATCCCGTTGCTTGGTACGATATAAAAGAATCCATTCTTGAAGGTCAAAGAATGGGGTATGAAATCCATCTGATATGGGTTCCGTCTCACAGAGGTATTCCAATGAACGAGTTGGCAGATCAAGAGGCGAAAAGTGCGTGCATCAATGGTGGTACAGCAGATTATATTTTAACATCATTCGACATCCAGTTTCCGATTCGGCGTACAACAATGCACAAATGGCAAGCAAAATGGAATTCAGGAACTAAAGGACGTTTCTGTCACAGCATCATCTCTAACGTTTCGCTCCAACCATGGTTTAGTAGCTTGGATCTCAACCGCAGACAAATTGTAATCCTTTCCAAATTAATATCAAATCATTCACGACTCCCTGCTCATCTCACTAGGAATGGTATCCTATTGGATGCTTCGTGTAGTTGTGGCGAATCCATCGCAGATCCTGATCACATTATCTTCGCATGCAGCAGATTTGAAAATCTTCGTAGACCTATTTGGCGAATTTTAATGAAAAAAGGAATTCCACCCGATATTCATTTGATACTAAAAAAGAAAGACATTGAATTATATAAAACGATAGCTAATTTTGTAATTGAATGTGAAATAGACATGTAAGTAGAACAGTAATCAACACTTGGCCGGTTATGTTATAGAGGTAAAGCCAATAAAAAATTAAAAAAAAAAAAAAAAAAAAAACATTCCAAACAACCAGTTAGGAAAAGAAACGGCGGTTAAAAATTAAGAAAAAAGAGTTTATTTACAAAAAACTAAAATTTTGTCTCCAACCCCTACCTGGGGTAAGTGTGGACGGCTTTAAAAAGACTTGATGTTTACACATTTTTTCAATTTTCTGTCCTTCATCCTTCATGAGTTGTATTATTTAACTATATTTAGCATCGGATCATGAAAATTTGGGTGAAGTACTTGTTTGTTCTGTGTTTTTGATCAAATCGGATCTCGTGTGTTGTAACATAAATTACACACAATAATTATAGTATCATGAGCTTTTTTCAAAATTCTGGACGGTTCGAGCAATAAAGTAACGTATTCAACCAAGAAAACACAAATTTTTTGAAAATTTCCTGAGAAATCTGAAGGAAAATCTATAGTCCACACTTACCCCATAAAGCGGGGTAAGAGAAGACACCAGCAGTCCATAACGATTTACGTGATAACTTTTTTCGCTTTGCTTCTATCGAGCTCATCTCTTCAGTTATTGTAAACAACATGTTCTGCATTACATTGAACGTCAATTTATCAAAATTGCTCCATTGCTGATTTTTTAATGATTTTTTAAAGTTGAACTATACGAAAACCCGTCCACACTTACCCCGGTGTACCTTATATGTCTATGCTAATCTACACTCAATTGAAAATATTCAAAACCTCCATTTTACTACGGGGTTGCGAACTCATAACACTCGCCAGTCAGATTTCTTGCAACGAAGCCGATCCACAACATCATTATGGCAAAAAAGAATTTCATTTATTGGACCTACTAAATACAACACCTTACCAACGGATATTAAAAACATAACCAATCGTTCCATGTTCAAAACCAAAGTGATACAGCTTTTGAAAGAAAAATTGAACCATTAAAACAGTCGATCATCAACCAGTCTTTGTTTTGTTTACCTGTACTTTTGTAGCGTTAATATCTAATATTATTTTTCTTAAAAATCTTGTAGTTTGTATTTTATCTTATAAAATTATTGAACATAACATAATAAAATTAGCAATACATAAATAAATAGTATATTAGTAAATATCGAATAATGAATCTCTTCAAAGGAAATTATTTTCCATTGAGATTTCATATTGTAGTCAATTTAGTTAAATAATACATTTCCTCGCACGACATTATAAATATTTGTGTTCTCAGCATGATCACAAACAAAGTTCGAAAATGTATTTTAAAGTGCAATAAAAACCCTACAAAATGACATTTTTACTTTTGTTGTACGTTATTTCTTTGCGGATAAATGATCTATTTTCTCCGAGATTCTATGTGAAACAGACTTTAGAAGTACATATGTTTGAGGGTAAAAGTTTAAGGCTAAAAACCCTCTTTAAATAAATGTACAACAGCAACAACAACAGTACATATGTATCTCTGGAAAGTACTCCAACGCAGGAGGAGCAAGAAAAGCTTGGGGCCTCTTTCGACTAAAGATGATTCGGATGATTCGTTTGTGTAAACAGAAAACTTTTATTATCAACGAGAAGATTTTGAACCGGAAGTTCGACGTGCAACTCAAGATGCAAACGCCACCCACATGATTGTCGACTCCAGGAATAACTTGTACAGATGTCTAAAAAAGTTCAACAAGCCAAAACGCTAGCTAAAACGAGTAACTACGGATCACTTTTCCAGTCCTCAAATCAAAAAGCAATGTGGAATACTATAAACGCTCTGACCAATCGGAAAAATGTGAAAGCAAACAAAATAACACTCAACATAAACGAAAAGCTTCACGAACCACATGTTCTGCTGGAGCACCGAAACCCACCCCGACGCCGCCGGTGTCGACGCCGATGCCGAAGCCGACGCAGCCGAGGACGCTTCCCAATAACCACGAGAGGACGGTTACGGATTTCATTATTTTGATTTCGTTGATATTCAATTTGAATGAACATTGGACGGTTATGCTGCTACAACTGAAACCCGTTTTAAGTGCCATTTTGGTAAAGCTGATCGAAACCCGGCCCCTATTGGAAAATTTATTGCCTAATATTTAAATTCTATTGTTATCTTAGTTTTAAGTGATACACGGCGCTGCAACGGTTATTAACCGAATGTGCCTATTAGGAAATAGTTTGGAGTTAAATTAAAAAAAAAAAAAAATAAACGAAAAGCTCACCAGTAACCCTTCGTCTGTAGCAAGTCACTTCAACGAGTTTTTTGCGAATATTGGCTCGCAGCTTACCTCAACTATTAGTAGTCAACGAAATATAAATAAATATGGGACGTTGACCAATGCTATCCCAGAGACTATTTTTCTTACTCCTACGACTGAACAAGAAGTATTGATCAGAATACATCATTTGGATTAAAAAAAAAGCGTCGGACCCGATGTAATTAGTGCACTTTTTGTGAAAAAACATAATGTTTTGTTCGCAAATCTGCTAAGAGATGTGTTTAATGAAAGCGTAGCTACCGGAACCTTTCCGAATTTTCTGAAAGTCGCTCGAATCGTTCCAATTCATAAAAGTGGGCCCAAAAATGACGTAAACAACTATAGACCAATATCTGTCCTCGCAGTATTAAGCAAAATCTTGGAGCAGCTACTAGTTTTTCGAATAACTAGTTTCCTCAAGTCACACGAACTCCTCTACAGCCATCAGTACGGATTTAGAACAGGATCTAGTACTGTAACCGCAGCTAGTGATCTATTCAAGGAAATTTACGATGCATTTGAAAACCAACAATACGCCGCAGTTCTCTTCCTCGATCTTAAAAAAGCCTTCGATACCGTCGATCACATATTGTTGTTGGAAAAACTGAAGTTTTACGGAATCCGAGGAAAAGCGAACGATCTTATTAAAAGTTACCTATCAAATCTAGAGTTTGTTTTGATTAGGTCGTATGAGCCACATTGCGTGTTCCGAGAAAATCGCTGTTGAAATTTTAAAACACATTTTTAATTCTAGTATTTTGAATAGCACATAAGGGTTGTCTGAAAATCTGGTATGTGATGTGTAAGTAGTTGGAGAACATGCTAATGTGTTCGATATAGCCATTCATTTAGTCATATTCAGTGAAAATGTACTTACGACATTTTGCATAATCTGAATGGCACTAACGTCGTAATGAAGATGAACATATAGTTTTATTTTAACTTAATTGGATGTTTCTTAATCTTAGTAATTTCCATCGAAATTAATGGAATACTGATATTTAAGGTAATAGAATCCATAGATGTTACCTGAAAGTATCCGTTCAGTGATTACCGAAAACGATGATGCGAGGGACTGTCCATCAGGATTGTTTGTAGTCGACTTAATACTACGCTGGCTTGCTGTTATCCGATGATCATTCCAGGAGTGCGGAAACGTATCAAAATAGCCGATAGTTGTATTGGCTGCCTCTGTGAATTATGAAAAAGATAATTTGCGATTTTGCACAGCATAAATTAACATCAATTAAACTTACCTGGTTACATATTGAAGCCCTCTATTACCAAGATAGTTCAAACTATCATTCATCACGATCTCCGATTGATATTTTCACTTTCGAAGACTTCCTGAAGCCATTTCCGGAAAAAATGCAAAAGGTTGCATCAACCACTACGCCGAACTGTTGTTTTGCGACTTTTTGCATGCACGGTAATTTAGCGCGATGCAAATAGTCGTAAAAACCAAATTGCACTCGAAAATGAGAAACTCATCATACGTCTTAAATTTAAATCATGATCTAAAATTTATTTATTGATCAAATGAAACCAAATTTTTACCTAACGTTGAATACATAATTTTCAATCATTTGAAGTAAATAACTCAATTTTGCTTATGTTGGTTCATACGACCTAATCAAAACAAACTCTAGAAATCGTCTCCAGTACGTGGGAGTAAATGATACCAAAAGTGCACTTAGACCGATGTCAGTTGGTATACCTCAGGGAAGCAACATAGGACCGCTCCTGTTTTTAATATACGTGAATGATCTACCGAAGCTTGCACTCGATGGAAGAACCCGCCTGTTTGCTGACGATACATCGCTGACCTATGTTGGAAGAGACACTAATGAACTGGTAAATCGCATGGAACATGATATGCAGATACTAATGGGATTCTTCTCAGAAAACCTGTTATCACTAAATTTATCAAAAACCAAATACGTCATATTTCACTCACCTAGAAAGCGAGTCGAAGAGGTCCGAGAGTTAACTATTGGCTCTACGATTATCGAAAAGGTCGATAATTACAAATATCTTGGGTTGATGTTTGACACCAAACTATCATGCAGCCTCATATTGATCATATTAAAAACGATGTTAGCTCAGCTTGTGGCCTGTTATGGAAGGTGTCTAAGTTTCTTCCTACAAAACAGTTAGAGGCCATGTACCTGGCGTTCGTGCAATCCAGATTAAATTACATGGTTTCAATATACGGAAGCGCCACAAAAACAAAACTAAAATCGCTTCAAGCTACTCAAAACCGATGCTTGAAAACGATTTATAGAAAACCACGATTACATCCCACAGTAAACCTGTACGAAGAAGCTACCAAATCAATATTACCCATCCTAGCACTAAGGGAATTACAATGCCTTACACAAGTGCACAACAAATTAAACAACCAATCAACCCATCACAACGAAACGCTAAATTTCCGTATCCATAGATACAATCTGAGAAGTAATCGTATGCTAGATATCAGTCGTCCAAAGTCTAATCTCACTAAATCGTCTCCCAGTTATTTCTCCAAGTCCAAGTACAACCAACTTCCTAACATATTGAAAGAAGAAAGGAACTTGATAAAATTTAAAAATATGTGTAAACAACACATCCGCTGCAAAATCTCCGATTACATTTAGTAAAAACCATCCACCGATGTGTCACTAACTGATCCATAACCTCCTTCAAAGAGATTATATCTCGCTGGAGGTACCAAGCAGCTACCAGTCCTCATCATCTGCGCGTCAACCATTATAAACAGTCGACTAATGCCACTTTTGCAAAATATTTTCTTATTTTCTTCCCTCCACCAGCCGCCGCCCACCGCCGCTCACCCGCCACACAAACCGCCACCCACCGCCACCTACTACCACCCATCGTCACAAACCATCAATAGCCAATTGAGTTATTACAAAGTGTGAATTGTGAATGAAGAACAAAATTGTATCAAACTTAATGAAAAAATCATATGAAAAAAAATGAAAATAAAATGGTGAGGAGGTTTTATGCCCTTTGGAGGAGTCGTAACTAAACTGCTCCAGGGGGCTTTTCCCTGCTCAAAAAAAAAAACTCGATCCTCGAGAGACATTCCGACCCAGCAGCTGATTAATTAAATGGAAATGCGTGTTTGGCAGTTGGTTCGAAACCACGGAGAAGCATTTATGGCTTCAAACAGTCTGCAAAATGCTGGAACTTTCATATGTATACATGAGATCCTTGTCAAGCTTGGATTCAATCGGAGTTTGACGGATATGTGCGCGTACGCCAAACCGGAAGCTGGTGAAGTGATGTACCTTTTGGTGTACAGTATTGTTCCGATTTTGTCAGCTCCCGATTTTGTCTACCCCCGATTTTGTCTATCCCCGATTTTGTCAGCATTTTATCCCGATTTTGTCAGCCTTTAAATTAAGTTGAAATTTTCTGCTTTTGGACTAAAATTCCCAGTCATTTAACACTGTATGTTTTTTGGGGGTTGTCCTGACCCACGTAGAGGACCACCCAAACCACTTGGTATTTTAAGGGTTGGTATTTTAACCCTTAGTTTCATAAAGTAACAAATTTGCAACATTAATGTATGAAAAAAGTGAAAAATCGATTTTTTTTCTTGATTGACTGTTTAAAATCATGTTTAAGGAAAAATAAAAAAAATCATGAATTGAAGGGTTAAGGGTTGGGGGTGATTGAAGGTTTATAAGAGTTTTCATTTATGACGAATGGAAGGAGGTTGAAACTTGACTACATTTTGTCACATGGTTTATGGATAGCCCTTAGGGATCATCCATAAACCAAGTACTTCAGGACTTCAGGGGGGTGGGGGAGGTGGGTTGGTTAAAATCTACGCTCCATACAAATTTTCGAAATTTTATATGGACAAAAGAAGTATACGAGGGGGGAAGGGGGGGGGGGGGGGTCTTAAATGACCAAAAATGAGTCTACGTGGTTTATGGATAGTCCCTTAGGAAACTATCCACAAACCACGTGGATTTGTAGTTTTTTATGAAACATATTTTTTTATTCGCTCGACAACGCTTCGCCACATATCTTAAGCTTGCGGATACCATAGCGCTTTTTGAAGTTATGTATTCAGTACAGTGAAAATTAAATTGAATCTGGGACGTTGCAACTTTCAGCAAATGTAACATCAGCTTTGACTATGAGCATGGTCGAAGAAACTGTTTTGTTCAGGCGTCCTTGGTTAAAAAACTAAAGAAACAAAACATCCTCCAAATTTTTATGCGCACCTGTGGAAACGTATTTGAAAGTCTTACCAAGCCTACACGAGGTGTTGGATGCCGCACGAAGTATGGAGTCAGCATTCTTTTGAATTTTTCTGACGGTTGTTGGATGGATGTTGTACTTCTTCGCGATGTCTGCTTTCTTCGCAGCCTTGTCCTCAAGATTCCGAAGGATTTTGACTTTTTCCTTAAGGCTGAGCGAGTTTCGATTTTTTCTCAATAGCCACCATTTTTGAAGACATCTTTAAATTGTTAAAAAAAAGCCATCTGTTTTGAAAACCATACAATTTGAAGCACTTAGGATAGTACAAACCTTGCTCTACACAGTGTTTAGCTATTAATGGTGACGCTTTTTGAAGTTAGTTATAACGAAGGCTCTTGATGGTGTTTCCGATATTACTGCGGAAAAATTGGTAAACGTATTTATTAGGAAACAGTATTTTCAGATTTTATTTGGCGTTTAGAACTTACCTCACCGGCGGTTGGAAGCAGAAAGAGGTTGTTGAATATTGACACCTAATCATGAAGCATTTCTGTAGTTTTGGCAGCAATGAGCTGTCAACACGTGCTGATAGGTTCAAGATGTATTAAGTTTAAAGTGATCTAACTTATGTGATCAACAAATTCTGCTGTTTTGCAATTGCATATCAATCCTGCAGCTACGCACCAACGGTTTTTCAAATGGCATGTACACAATCCATTGTATGAAGAGTGTTTGTAAACAATCACTTAGGGTTGAGTTCTTAAACAGGTCTTCCATTTTGCTATTTGCAAGTCCTTTCATTTGACGCCTCAAGAACTCAAATCGGTCAAGCGGTCATCGAGAAACGTGTGTGACATTATTTTGTAACATACACGCTGCAAGCTGTGTATGGAAATTTCATATTCTTAAATTTTTACACCTCCCAGAACTTTTTTGGGTTATTTCTGCTGCCAGAAATAGCAATAAAAATTTTGGAAGCGATCCATCCAGTCCTGAATCAGCTCAACGAGTTTTAATTTTGTATGGAAATTTGTATGGGAAAACAAAAATTTCGTTCAAAAATCGCCAGAAACTACTGTACTGAAATGTTGAAAAAAATATCTTTTGATGAAATATATTCCTTGATTCTTGCAGTTCAATTTATGTGAACAAAGCACGAACCTAACTTGAAGCCCAGAAATGTTATTCGAATTTTTAAATTTTTTTGTTATTCAATTTTTTTTAATTTTAGCATTTTGACTGCTTATTTGAAAGCCGCGTAACCGTAGGATAAGAATAATAAAAACTCAAAAAACCGCTTTGCATAGCCAGGCAATTTATTTATTTATATCATCTTTGCAAAATCATTTCATGAAATTATTGAAAGTTCTAGCAAGCAAAGTCTATCATTTTTAAATATTTTCAATGGATTCAGATATTTTATTTTGAAATGGTTATAACTTTTTTCATGAAATACATGACAAGAAGCTTGTCATTTTAGCAAAAAAAAAGGTTAAGAATAGTCAAAAATAAAAAGCCAAGACCAATTTCATTTCAAGCTTATTTTAATTTTCTGGATGATTAAATGTGCAAAAATTTCTTCTTCCACACAAAATTGAAACGCGTTGCGCTAACTCAGGAATTAACCAAATCATCTCAAAAGGTGACCCAAAAGGCATCGAAAAAACATATGGGAACAAAAAGTCATTTTTTGCAACGGTCTAATACACACATACATACACACATACATACACGCACATACACATACAGACATGTTCCTATCTCTAAGAACTGAGTCGAATGGTATATGAAACTCGGATCGAAAGTTGGTTTTTCAAGCGATATGACAACCCTTCTTTGAAAGAAGTAAAAAATAAAGAAAAGGGGTCAATGTCACCCCTTATCACGGTATTGACATAATATATCGAAATAACAAGTAAACGAACAATTATCAAATCAAAATTGTAATTTTTTTTTCTAGAAATTTTCTTTCCCGATTTTGTCAGGTACCCTGTTTTGTCAGCCCTAAATTCAAGATGGGGCTGACAAAATCGGAACAATACTGTATATAGGTGATTTTGTCGTCGAACATAAATACTAAAAACTAAACTAAGATGAAACTGATTACATTGAATTTCGCAATAATTAGACTGAATTTATTTAACAAGAAGAGAACAACTTTAAAAAAACTAGAGTGCATCTGATTAAGAAAATTTCAACAAAATAGAATAACCGAAACTAGAATTACAATAAATCAAGAGAGCTCAAGCAGATGACCCTATTAAACAAAGAAAATTATTTTTCTGAAATATTGATCATAGTAGTCAAAAGTGTATCCCAAAAATATCTTTTAACAAAAATCTCTAAAAAAATTGTTTTGCTAGGATACAGTGGTGACCTCGATCCTAAAGCATAAGATTGATCTTTCACCTCTTTCTATTTTTTCCAACCTATTCATTGATTACTAGGGCGTAGCTGGTGCCGTTATTGATGTTTAAATCAGCTAGAACACCATCTCATCGATGGAGGCTGAATACATCACTTTGAGGGAAACACGTCAGGACGTGACTGATCTCGATAACTTCCAGAATCAGCGATTCAAATAAAATTTTAAACATTGGTCAAGTTGAAAGAATAATCAGCAAATCAGAGTACATTTCGCAATATTTCGTTGTTTTATTTGAAGGGCTCAATTTGCTCAGGATCCGTTTGTCGAGCACAGAATTTCCAATGCACTGGAATAATTTCAGAAAAACAATCCCAATATTAAAATTTTGTTTTAACTTTTTTTTTTACTTGCAGGTTGGATAAACGAAATCTTGGACATTAAGATGTTAACGTGTCGTTGGACGAATCCTACATCTCGCTGACTATGAGATCTGGCAACGAACTACGGCTATCATTGTGTCCAGCATAACATGTAAGTACCTGAAGTAGAAAGACCTTTCGTTCAAATTTTTCCATGACTGAAAAATATCCCACTCTTTGTCGATATGTTCGTTTATATACGATCATTTTTTGCGGGAACGCTCATGAATTTTCTGATGACACGCATCTGGTTCAATCAATGCTGTTTTGCAGCAAACAAATAATTTGTAGCAAAAAGCAATTGGTGTTTGATCAGCTGATTGATTCAACTGGTTTCAATTGAGCTCAATTGGAAACTGCTACGTTCGTTTTGTCACCCACCAGCAGCATGGTGTCTGGCTTATTAAAAAGAGAACGATTCTCAAAATGCACTTGTTGACTCAACAAAGTTTTGCTGCGTTGACGCTCAAACCTTGAGTTGTCAACATGGCAATCTTATAACATTTTGAACAATCAAAATTTATTACTAACTGGCATTGCTTATACGCGGCAAATCTGGTAGTCAGGCCGTAGTCGAAAGCAATAATCATCCCCCAAAATCGTCTATTACGTTTTTAACTCATAAACCGAAATCAAGTTCATGGTCAATCATGCTTTCTTCCCAAATTTGCATTAATCTCAAACGTTAGGCTCGTGTCAAATTTGTCATAAAAAAACTCAGAACGAACTTTGAAGTCGTTTAGGTATTTCATACGGGGGGACAGGCATTTTTCTCTGAAACGACGTATTGTGGCCATTTCGCGACGAATCAAACCCCGGTGACGACGACGCCGACAAATGGGCACGCAAATAAATTAAGATTTGTAAGAACTCTCTAGAGAGCTAGTTCCTGGTTGGCTGGGTCTCATAAATATAAATCCTCCCATGGCGTGGTGGGTCGAAAGCCAGCGTGCATTCAGTCGTTGATCCGATGCGATGAGCACAATCCAATTTAGGCTATTATCATATCGTTTTGAAATGTCCGATTGCTCGCAATGATTTATCCTCAGTTCCTGGCTTCAACCGAGAGCCGTTTATTCGAATCGCCCGCGCGTCGTCAGAGAAGAGCAAAGAAAAGACGACAACGACGCCACACCGGTCAGAAGAAAGCTTGGATTATGTCGTCAACAAACGGTCCGACGACAACTGTCTGGCAAGGTCGTTCGTTGCCATTCTGATGTGGCCAACGTGCCTCCAGACGTGTGCTCTCTGATGACTTCAAACCGCTTGATCACAAACAAGCTATAACGGGCTAAATTTATGCACCTGAAATGGAAAGTTTCGCGCAGAACAGGATTTCTTCGAATGTTACCGTACGTACCTGTGCGGGGGCAGCTATTAAGCCAACGGAAATCCCGGCCACCACACGACCAGTGAGGATGATGATGTGCGACGATGCGAGAGCTAGGAAGATCCACCCACTTATGAGGGGCACGATCGCTAGGAGCAGGGCAGGTTTGCGTCCCCAGCGATCCATTATCGGTCCGGAAGCGAAGGAACCGATCGGCGTTGCCAGGCTGTGAACGCTTGCTGGAATGAAACGAGAGAAGCAAAATACAGACGTTAAAAAAATCGTTTGTGAAACGAAGAAAAATAATCCTATTGCTGGACAATGGCTGGAATATTTTTTTTTTTAATTTTGCAGAGTTTTTGGTTATTGAGAAGAATCAAGTCTTTGAAAACCATCTGGAAGATGTTTGAGACATACCACTTCATAGTCATTTTTCACGTAATAGGAAATTTAGCATCTAATCTACAGTGTGCGGCTTGTGATATAGCTCAATTGGCAAGTCAGTTGAGGTTCTATTGATTTTAAATATGGTTCAACGCCAACACAAGAGAAAGAAATATTATGGGTATCGTAGAAGTAAAACTCAGCCGGATAAAACTGCTTTTCGATTTGCGGCCAATGCTTCCAACACTTTGCATAGAGCCCAACGATCACGTATTTAAATGAACTTCAAAGAGATATTCAAACAGATGCGAAACGTTTTTGGAAGTACGTCAACTTCAAACGTAAGACGAATTTAGTCCCGAAATATATTTTTTCAACAGTTGAAAACGCAAATACTTTGGATAAGGCTTCAGAATTATTCGCCGAATATTTTCGCTAATTTACAGTGTTAACGTTTTAAATACAGAACTACGATTCCAAGCCGCAACCGAAATTATTCTTGAATTGAGAGTATCCATCACAGACATTCAACGAAAAATTTTACTGCTTGATGCATACAAAGGAAGTGGATCTGATGGAATTCCAAATTCATTCCTCGAAAAGTGCGTAACTGGCATCGAAGTGCCTTTTGCAATTGCTATTCTCAGCTTCAATTCCTGAAGGTCGGTTTCCAAAACTATGGAAGATCTCACACATTTTGCTGATTTACAATAATGGTTCAAAACTGCCTGCTGAAAACTATCGTGGAAAAGCAATTCTCTCTGCTATTCCCAAACTGTTCGAGAGCATAATTTACGATCAAATGTACCCATGGTTAGAAAGAAAGATGTCAAGATGTCAGACTTTCAGCACAGCTTTTTGAAAAAGCGTTCAACAGAGACGAACTTGGCGGAATTCGTTTCCCGAACTACTCAACGAATGATGCAAGGATCACAATGAATTTACCAGTATGTACTTGCCTGCCGTGATTTGTTCATACCTAACAGAAAGAGTCCACTTCGTGAAGCTTGGGATGCGTGATCCAGCGTATTATTGGTTAACAGTGGTGTACCACAAGGGAGTCACTTGGGACCCCTTCTTCGAGTTTCCCGGAGTGTTGCGTGATGTGTATGTTCTGATATCTTCAGATGATCTGAAGATGTTCTTTCCAATTCGAAACCCCAACGATTGCTTGACACTGTAAAACGCGCTATTTAGGTTTTCTGAGTGCTACAGCGCTTTTGGATTGGAAATTAATGCCTCAAAATGTATCACAAAAACCTTTTCTCGGAAGATGAGAAAACAGCCGTATCATTGCTAGGAAATCGTCGGGGAAGGACCTAGGCGTTGAGTTGGATGCGGATCTCAGTTTTTTCAAAACATATCGAACAAGTCGTTGCCAAAGCAAACTCCATGTCCAATAGACTGAGTCGATTTGGGGTCATTTTTTTTATTTTTCAAACCCTGGGGTCTAAAAAGCTTCGTCTTGGTCCAAAACTCATCCATGATTTTTAGCAAAATTTTTAATAAACGTTTACATGAGTAAATTTGAACTTTTATGTTTGTATGGGAAAATTCAATATTTTGTACTGAAAATTCAACATAACTTTTGTTTCTTCTGTGGAACCGAGCCAGCTGATGGGTTTTGTGCCAATTTATAAATTCCCTAAAGGAATTTTTTCGCTGAACAATTAAGTTGAAGACTGTAACTTCGTATCTTATAAGGCAAAACAGTTATTAGCTGTTTAACAGGGATATGTCTTTTCGCATTGATAAATAATAAATTCAATTGACATCACTGCTGGAGCCTCGCGAAGTATTGCACGAAAAGTAGTCATGCTTAATAACACTCTGGTTAAGACGGTTAGGCGCAATGCTCTACCTTTTATTTAGCTATCTTGCTCGTGACTTATGTACATTTTACTTCACTTTCTCACCTATTAGCACTATTAGAAGTGAAGTTTTACGTCTCATGTCCGCATCCCGCCTCTCATCTTCTTGAGGCTCATGATATATCTTACGTCTATCATCTCGTATTTCATACAGATCGGACACGATTACCGTATTGTATTCCTAACTTATGTAGCGTTATAATTATTTATGTCTGGTTATTAAATTCTGAGCGTGTAGTGTTTATATAGTTTGAGCCAAAATTCAGTGTTGATAATTTAGAGTGTACCTGTCAAACGCACACATGGGAGGGCAAAAGTAAAACAAGAATGGAAAAATACCAAACAAAACAATTATTGACGAATCAAAGAGTATCCCGCCAACCTGCATCATCCTAGAGCCGCAGCTAGCAGAGCGCAGAGATCTTCATCGTTGGTCATGATAAGTGCCTGGCGGAAGAAAAATCAGAAAAAGAAAAGAGAAAGAAAAGTGATCCGGATTCAACAGTGCGAGGGTGAGTGATACCAATCATAACCTCCCTTCAGAATGTGCTTCGTCATGATATTGGATTTGCAGGAACCAGCATAGAGGCGCAGCTCCGCCGAGATCCGAGGAATAGACGGTGGCAAGTAAACCCGATCGAAATCAACGACCCCATTGGGTGAGTTATTGTTTATAATACTGCACGAACCAATATTTATGCCACGCTTGATGATCGACAGGGTCGTTTTTTGGGGCCCAACCGTTGTTGATGAGCTAAATTCCCGCCTTGAGCCAAGCAGCTAGCATGTGGCTAACAGATCCAGCTGCAGGCAGTCGGAGGTGCTCCGGGCAGTTGAGGTGCGCCCGTGGAGCAGTGTTGCCAGTTCCTGTGATAGTCATCCCGACGCAAAAGCTGTGATATCCCTGTGCCGAACCAACTGTGATATGGATGTTGTTCGTCTTGTTTGTCGGTTTGTACACTAATGTAGGAAATACGGGCCCGTAAGTAGGATAAAATAATGTAAGCTAGCCTAGGTTTTGAATATGTCCTATTAGTGAAATTTTTGTGTAAGTAAATTGTGATAATGCTACAAGTTTTGGGTTTTGCGTGTTTGTGTTTTGGGTAAAAGTTAGCCGAGCAGCACACACTGAAAGTCAGTGGTGCTCAACCTGTTTCACTTAATAACATTAAAATATTGAATGTAATATGCGAGAATATAAGAATTACTCCTATTCATGGAATTCAAAAAAGAAATATTTTCAATAGTCTTTTTTTCAATCTTTAATATATTTTCCAATAGTTTATTTAAAAAAAAGTATCTATCTATAAGCATACCTCTTAACATCAACAAAATAAAAACAGGCGGTTTTAACCGTACATTTTCGACTCGATTATCCGAAATGGACTTGAACTTTGTTTAGCACTTTTGCATATTTTTACTACTTTTCAATGTAAGTTGACATTTTCCACACAAACTTTGTAATTTGTCACTTGCTTCTTTGGATCCTGAAACCGTATGATGCTTTGATAAACCCTAATCATGCCGGTCTTTTACCCACCTTGCGCGTATCGTTCTGGCTACTCTCGTGCGTCGACAATTTCAGCCAAGAGAACATAATATAATAAAAACAAATATGCAAATCAAATGACTAGCAGCAGCGATCATCTACGGTATCCTATCTACCGGTCGTTGCATTGCATTTCGCTCGAAAATTGATGAAAATTAAATGATTGGTCTTTTCGCAGACTTCTCTCCCTGTTTTTGAACCTTGAGAGGAATGTGATGCCCGCGTTATTTGTGAGCAGTCAGTTGGTAGTAGATAGCTAGCTAGTACCTACTATTAGGTATAGTAGCAGAACAATACAGCCCGTTTATTATCGACAGATTAAAAAAAAATTCTTACCACGGTCACTGTCAATTTGCAGGTGAATAGAAATCTAGATTAGTCTTTGGTTGTCACGGTCAATGTTGTGATAGGGTCTAAAGAAGATGTCTTTACATAAACAGTATGGTAGAAGAGCTACAGTGACTGGCAGAAATAAAAATCCACCCCTTGTTTCAATCTTAAAATATCGATATTTATAATTCGCCAGTAATTCATCAGAATTTTTGGTTTTGTTTATGTTTGCCCAGTTTTGCTTTAAATGCCGTCGAAACAAAAAGCGTTTTGCGAGTGCGTTGTACAGTTCTACGAACTGCACAGAAATCTTGGCAAAAAGTATACAGTACAACATTTTAAAAGTAAAAATGTGGCGTCTTCCACCGTTTACCATATCCTAAAATCCCCAACAACTACTGGCAAGCAATGTAGTGGCAGATCAGCGAAAATTACGGACGCAAAAGGATTTCGTTCACTTTTTAGTGCCTTCAACAACAATCCAACAAAATGTCTCCAAAAAGTTCAATTGTTCTCACCAGTACATTGGCAATACATTGAAAAAAAAATGGAATTAAGTGAAAGAAGACAAGAGCTCCAGAATACACTGAGGATCAGATTTCGATTCTTAAATCCCAATGCCGCGATCTTCCTGCCAAGATGTTTTTGGCAGACGAAAGTTGTGACTCTCCTGCCGTTCAGTGCGAACTATTCGCAAAATATTTCTCAAGTGTTTTTTCCGCTCAAATTGTGAATGAAGCAAACATTAAGCAAACCTTATCATTTGTACCTGCTAACGCCCTAAATTTATTTGTAAATCAATGTGCCTTGCAGGAGATAAATATTGCTATTAAAAAATTAAAACCGTCATACTCACCGGGACCCGATGGAATACCACCGATCATAATAAAAAGTTGTGCCGAACAACTTAGCGCACCTTTTGCGCTTCTATTTAATCGTTCACTGTCTTCATCTACGTTTCCTCGATTGTGGAAAAAATCTACAATGTTTCCAGTATTTAAAAAGGAAACAAACAGGACTTGCAGAATTACCGAGGGATAACATCTTTGTGCGCCGCACACAGGAGTATTTCACCCAAAAACCTGGCCAAAACTCAAAATTTAAATTTCATTGGTTACTTTTATGTCAATGTTTATTTGATTCTTGAATAAATTTAGCACCATGTACCGGTCAGTTTTTTGACATCTGATTTGTTTATAAGCTGTTGCAGCTGTCGAAACTTTAGTATTTTTATGAGATAGAATTTTTCTACAAATTGTTGAATCAGCGCGACTACGTCATATCGATGAATAAAACTTTCTTTGATGACTAAAAATGAAAATTTGAAATGGATAACTTCAATGGTGGGATGTTTAATAATTTTAAGTATAATAGACAAAATTCGATGACTCTAGAGACAGTACGCAGTGCTTTGAAAATTCTTCTATTTATTTTTTGGTGTAAACGTTGATTTTTTTTTACAAATTAGTGTTTTTGTTTCTGTTCCCAGCAAGTCCCGGCAAAATGTTTGATATCATTAGAAAATTGATAATTTCAATAATCATGTGCAAAAGAAAAAACTCGCGCTATTTTGATATTTTTAAGTTTGAAGTTTAAAAATATTGAGAGATTTTTTCCACAAAAAAGTCACCTAGGGCTTCGTTTTTTTTTAATTAAAGCCCAGTAAAGTTAATGTTTTTTTTTTCGAATATTTTCAAATGTTATTTAACTTTCAAAAACAAATAAAAAATCTTGATTTTTTTGAATTTTACAACTTTTCTAACCTGGATTATCTATCATGTCATATAAATGTTAGAAAATTTCTAACACAAAATTATGGAAAATTACGAAAACGGAAAAAAATATTTTAAATGATCTTGAAAACGTTTGATAAGTCAAAATAAACTATTTTATTGATTTCAAAACTACAAAATACTTTTGGCCAACTTTTTCTTCTACGTACTCCTGTGTGCGCCGGTTCAAAGTTATTTGAGATACTCATTACTCATACCATAATGAGTCAAATGAAAACGTACATTTCTTTTGATCAGCATGGCTTCTTTCCTGGGCGGTCAACTTGTACTAACCTAACCCAATTTAAATCATACTGCCTGAAAAACATCGAAAAAGGATTTCAAATCGACACAATCTACACAGATTTGAAGGCTGCTTTTGATCGGGTAAACCACCAGCTGCTGTTGGCAAAGCTTGAAAAATTAGGTGTTTCAAAAGCTTTCATTGATTGGCTAGCTTTTTATCTCCAGAACAGACAAGTTTCGGTCAAATTAGGAACTTATGAGTCAACTGAATTCTGCAATCCATCTGGCGTGCCTCAAGGTAGCAATCTGGGCCCGATACTTTTCTCGCTCTTTTTCAATGATATACTGTTTAATATGCCGAACGAATGTCGTCTTTGCTATGCAGATGACCTGAAAATTTACCACAAAATCAAATCCGAAAGCGACTGTACTACATTACAGACCATCATTGACATATTCGAGCGGTGGTGCACAGTCAATAAAATGACAATAAGTGTTCCTAAATGTGCCGTAATTTCATTCGCACGAAAAACCAACGTTATTCACTGGAGATACAGAATCTTGAACTCGGACCTAGAAAGGGTATCCTCGTTAAAGATCTTGGAATTACCCTCGACGAAAAACTTACTTTTCGTGAGCATCTAAACTGCCTTATATCAAAAGCCAACAGAAACCTGGGATTCTTATGCCGTTTTCGTTTTTCTCCACTAGCGCGGGGCAAAACTTTTTCTGAATAAACAAACAGAATCGTTACCCGGGACGATGCAAATATATGGTTGCTATACTCGCCCTTATGTTTACCCCCAACACTGACAACTTTTACGGGGTGCAACCGCCTGCTTGAGGTTCAAATCTCGGGCAAAACTAGTGGGCTTCTGAATTAATAACCGAACATAATAACAGCAGTTAGGGCAAAACTCGTGGGTAACTAGGTTGCCACTGCCAATAAACGAAAACACTATTAATAAGCAGAGTTGCAAGATTTCAGATAATCATTTGAAATTGATACTCACCGTGATGAGTATCAATTAAGCAGCACAATGAATTTCGTTGTGATGCTCAAAGCTGTCGATGTCAAACGAAATTCACTGAGCATCACATCTAGAAAAAAATCAGAAATCCAGAATCCCATTAGAGAAATCTTCAGCTATATTCCCCACTTTTTCCCCTACTATTTTTTGACGACAGTAAAATTTGTAACGAATCTATGGAATATTTGAATGTATCATATAATGTGATTAGCTTTTCACACTAGCGACACGCCAAGTTGAACGACTCCAAACGCTTTGATATAAAGAAAATAAGAGCGCTTTAATGATTGGACTTTATTGAAACTTTTTAATAACGAAAGTGTTAAAGCTCGTGGTACCTATGTTTTAAAAAGTGTCTATGTACACAACACACTACCTTAAAAATGTTGAGAACAACACTTTAATTTTATAATATTATTTGCAAATACGGCGCTTTGGTACTAAACAATTTATAACATAATTTCATAGTCAAGACGACTTAAATAAAAAAAAATATAAAATTCAGTCGTTGACGTTTTGTTGGTTTTCAAAATTAAAAGCAACAACATAATATGGGATTAATAGCAACATTTCTAATCGATTTTCTGGCTATTTGAAATCAGTAAAATATGCTTATTTAGCTAAGCATAGAATACATTAATAGAAAAATCGATATTTGTTTTAACTCTCAAGGGCTGAAATTTTTACAAAAAAAAAAGGTCAAAACTCAGATTTTTTTAGGTTTTTTTTTTGTATTTTCTCGGCTGTTGACATACAAAAAAAAACATATGTTGAACTGTAATATGATCACAGTCATCAAATTTCATGCGGTCCCTTCTTCAGAGCATGTTGTGTACGAGTGAAGGATATCTAAATTTGGAAATATTAATAAAGATCATGTATTCTAACAAACATGCATCTATACATTCAGAATTAAAACCTACTTTTTTATATCAACTAAATAAAAAAATAGAAGCCGTGATGTCAGTGATAAGCTGTCCTTTGTTTCAACTTTTATTTAAATCTTTTTTCAAACGATCTTTTTTTAAACGTCCTTGGTCCTTGACATCCCTTTTCTGTTCCAAACTACTCATTGGTGGTGCAATTTTCTGCAGAACAGTCACTTAGAGACTGTAAAAGATCCGGAACAACCGTAGAGAAAACCAATTTTCGAAACCAATCTTAACATTCCCGATTTCACAAAAACCACTTCAAAATGATGTACTAGGCTGTGAATGATCAATTAACAGTCTAAACTAGCCATTTTAATAAAATTGAACAGTGTTTTTTCCAAGGGTTTCACGAATTTCTTTTGGCGGGCATTTTTAAACGTACTAAAAAATCGTTAAAAAAATCCAGCTATGATAATTAAAGAACAATTCATCTCTGATGCATGTGTCTAAAAGCTCATAGGATAATAATCAAAAAATTAGAAATAAGGCCGCTTAACAAAAGAAGCGATTTTACAATTACTCTAAATGGTAGTACAATAATATTTGATCAATCTTAATATTCAATGGCACATTATTATTTCTGTCATATTCTTTTTACTATTTAGAATTCAATAAATTTTCTGGAAACGCTCTTAATAGAATAAGTGAATTTATCGGACATTAGATAGGCTGGTATGAATCATATCCTACTTTTTGGTGCAACGATCATGTTTTCTACTTCAGAAATTTCCCACAGGGAATTTCAAACATCACGCGAGTCGAGATAATATTTGAAAAAGATCTGTGAACCGGTGCAAATAAAACCGGCTTTCCTTCTCTTGAAAAAGAAAATCGTTAAAATGCATAAAAAATCATTAAAATGTCTTTTTAAAATTGAAATAAAAAAGATTAACCATAAGGATAGAAGCTACAAACCACCGCTTCCATTTAAAAGGGAAAATTTTGATATTTCTTCATTACTTTTTATTTGGTTCATAAATGCTTTTCATATGTGGTCGATTCCAGCCGGTTGCATAAGCTGGGATGCCATGCGATTTAATTGGAATGGTTATTCGTTGTTAACAATCTTTTTTTAAATTTTATATTTTAAAATTTAATTTGTTTGGAAGATTAAGAAATTATTTTCTTCAGTCATATTAAAACTCTACATAGCTACCTATAAATTAATTTTTTTTAAGGTTGTCGCTACAAGTAAAAGCAAAGCATAGCTCGAATGCTATAAATAAAATCACAAATTTTTTTTTTGCAAAATTGACAATAAAACTTTCTGTAATTCAAAGATACTAAATTAGTAAAATTAGGACCGGTGGATCCTTATAATTTTAATTCTGAATTTAAGTGTTTCCCATCTTAGTTGTCTTTGCGGTACTTTTTGTGTTAATATTTATAATAATCAAATATTGAGCAATTCAGATTTTGCTATATTTTTTATAGTTTCTTGTAATGTCCAGAAGATTTGAGATGTTTTTTTCTGGCAAGCACATTAAGCCATTGGGGGCTTTTTGAAGAATTTTGAGCTTGGGCATTTCAATGTTTGCGGTTCTTTTCCATGATTGCAAAACTTTGCATCAACGTTTTTAAGAAATTTAAAAGTACATTACTGTAGGAAATACAATTTCATAACTTGCATGTCTTAAATCCTCTGAATACGAGCGATATTTGGTCATTAAAAACTTTTTGCTCATTCTGTAAAACTTTCATTAAACTAAGACATAAATATTATAATCAGATTCTTACAAGTCATGATAATACATTCTTCAGAAAGATGTTTTAAAATCAAAACTTTCATTCACAATCAACGTTAACGTTTCACACTGAGATTCAAAAAGGAAGAACCTCACTCGATAAAATATTAACTGAACGAGATTTCGCAACTTTGCTTAAGACATAAATACAAAAAAAAAACAAATTCCTATCATCAACCTGATTGTACTGAGCTTTTAATAGTATGTTCACTATAAAAATGTTTTAAAAAAAGTATAACTAGCCCTCAACATTCATCAAGTATAACGTATAACTGACAGTTTTTAAAAAGTCGTGGTATGTTCAGCTTTTTCTGAACTATAAAACTTGTTTCATTGTTCAAGAGCTTGCACAAATATTATTCCATGGCATCTCTGCCTTCCAAAAAGTAGTTTTTCTGCTCGTGATTCTCAGCCTGAGAAAGCGTTGACATTCAAGACAAAAACCGTTTGTGATACTCACGATGAGATTACCTAGCATCACACTGAGATTCAAAAAGGGAAAATCTCACTCAAAAAAATCTCAATCTCATGAGATTTCGCAACCTTGTTAATAAGACTATCGAAGGAGTTTAAGGATCCCTACTGCCTCCGTTCGCTGTATTATTCACTTGTAAGATCTCACCTTGAAACAGCTTCAATAGTGTGGTGCTCATATACGACATACTGGTCTCAAAGAATCGAAGCAGCGCAATCAAGTTTTTTGAAGTATGCTCTCCGATTCCCAGAAGAACTTCCGGACTACATGCAACGCTGTCTCCTGCTGGATATGGAAACACTCCACGAAAGGCGTGTGATGGCGCGCGCTATTTTTGTTAAGAAGCTGATCGATGGTGAAATCGACTGTCCAGGTTTACTCAGACAGATCGAAATCAATGTACGCAGGCTTCCAAAAAATACTGCCGAACGACAGTATTCTTGCGAACGTCGCACATCCACCTCGGTGAAAGCTTTCCGAATAATTCTTCCCCGACAGTTTTAAAAGGCGCGGTCGTGCGATGTTCAACGATGCCTTGGTTTACCTCATGCGGAAGTTTGCTCGTAGGTATGAAAGCCTTTTAAGCTCCGTGACAGTTTTGGAAGAATCTTCGTGACAGTTTTCAATGCGTTGAATTTCGCATGACAGTACTGCTAACTCCGTCTGACTGTAGCCGAGATTCGCTTTGGATAATCTTCCACGCTCGGGCCGAGTTGATTTCGAACGAACGTATGAATTTTCCTTTTGCTTGAAGCTCAAGCTACCTGCTGCGGCTGGTGATCACCCTCCCCACCCCTTTTCGCCTAAGGTGCACCGGCACCACACATCGCGTTACGCCTCGGTCGTATGCTGCTGCTCGGTTCGAATAGATGGCATGGCACGTTCGATCTATTCGAACCGAGCAGCAGCGCATACGACCGGGCATGAGTGCGGTATGGGCACGACAGTCACCCGTGACAGTCCTGCCCAAAACTGTCACGCCCTGCAGCCGACAGTTAGGATGAAATTATTTTCGAAATAGGAGGCATGAAGGTTTTCAAATCAAAAATTCAAAAATCTAATCTGTTACGAAGCTTTTCACATTCAAATTGTTGATTTTAACTTGTGATTGTATACCTTAGGTTATTTTAGTTAATTAATAATTCATGTAGACTTGGAATGTCAGATGAAATAAACAAATAAATGTAATAAATGTAATGATGAAAAAAAATATTTTTTTGTTTCGATTATAGTCGTTTAACCATCTTTAGGCAATCGCGACTTTATCAACGGTGCAGTTTGGGGGATCGTTATTGAAAAACTTATCCGGTACAACTGTGTTCGATATTTGCTCTTGGGCTCGAACTCGCAGACATCGGCTTAGGAGACAACAGACTTGCCAACTGAGCTATATCACAAGCCGGATGATGATAAATGATTCCGGAAAATGTTTTGTTTGGAAGACGAAAGTTACTTCCCTCTTTCGAAGACGCACATCCCGGAAACGATCGATACTATTCCAAGGATAGTTCTTCTACATTTCCGAACATTAAATACAAATTCAAACATAAGTTTGAACAGAAAGTGATGCTGTATATCGCCATTTCCGTGAGAGGTATTTCTTGCAGAAAATTTTGATGCCGTTTCTACACAAACATCATTCAGAAGGACAGTACTTTTTTTTGAAATATGTCTTTATTAGTCTTTTAATCATTACATTCAAGTTATATTATTACAGTCAATTAAGTGTTCAGATTACATATAATCAGTTCAACTCTTTGATTAAGTAAATTCTAAACATTGTTTATTTGATTTGCTATAGCAATAAATTAATTTTATTTATAGGAGAATATCCTGTAGAGCAAGAAAATAAATATATAAACTTAAACCTAAACTATATCCTAAAAACTAACTTAGTTGTAAAGAGAACGAAACTCTGCGATGGAAGACTTGCCTCTGAACATCGATCGACATCGAGACATCGATTTGCCTCTGAAGTTAGAGATGATTTTGTTGGCCATCTCTTCGATCGAATCAATGCCCGCAATCCGATGAAGATCTTCGGTGCTGTGCCAAGGTGGAAGCCGCAAAATCATTTTCAGAACCTTTTTCCACTTTTTCAAGTAATTCAAAAAGGAATCCAAATTTTGTTGCAATCTACTGCGTGTCATTCCTACCTTTGACTGAAAGCAAAGTGTCGTCAGCAAATAATCTTCTATCTTTTCCTTCCGGTACATCAGGTTAATCAGAAGTAAAAATATTAGGTATATAAAATTCGCCCAAGTATACTGCCCTGAAGGACGCCAGCTCTAATGGGTGTCCTTTCAGAGCATGAATTTTGATAGCTTATTTGTAAGTTTCTGCTAGTCAAGTAATTTTTAATAATTTTGGTGAGATATACAGGAAAATCAAATCGAGTGAATTTAGCTACTAAACCTTTGTGCCAAACACTGTCAAAATCTTTTTCAATATTTAGGAAAGCAACAACAACAGTTGAATAACCTTCAGATTTGCTAGCGTTAATCAAAAGTTGAAGTGTAATAGATTGTCCATGACGAAAACCAAGTTGTTCATCAGGAAAAATAGAATTCTGATTAATGTGCATCATCATTCTATTCAAAATAACTCACTCAAATAGTTTACTCAAAGAAGGAAGCTAACTAATTGGTCGATAAAATGAAGGCTCTGAAGCACTTTTTCCAGGTTTCAAAATTGGAGTTACTTTGTCATTTTTCCAATTATTGGGAAAATAAGCCAAGTGAAAATGAAGATTTTAACTGAAAATATAAAGTGCTTTCAGGCAACTTTTTAATAAGAATATAGAAAATCCCATCTTCCCCCGAAGCTTTCTTATTTTTATTTTTTTTTTTAAATAAATTTAAGTTCATCAATATTTGTATCATAAAAACTTTCAAATACGTTTTGCTTAGAAAGATTATCATCAAATTCTATGGAAATTTGAGCATCAATTGGACTTACAACGTTTAAATAAAAATCATGAGGAGACTCATTGTTGGGCTATTTTTTTGAGCTTTTTCTGCGTTAGTTAAAAGAAATTTATCTTCATCTTTCAAAGTAGGAATTGGTTTCTCGGGCTTTTTCAGAATTCGAGTTAATTTCCAAAATGGCTTTGAGTAGGGTTTCATATCCTCTACTGCTTTTGTAAAATTTTCGTTACGAATACAATTTAATCGTCGTTTGATCTCTTTTTGAAGGTCACAATAAATAAATTTCCAATAAGGATCTCTAGTTCGTTGATATTGGCGTCGACGAATGTTTTTCAGTCGTATCAAAAACTGAAGATCATCATCGATCAAAGGTTGATTCAATTTATGTTAAACTTTGGGTATTGACGCGGCTTTAGCATTGACTATTGAAGTTGTCAAATTTTCTACAGCCAAATCAATATCTTCTATTGGATTCAGTGGAACGTTTACATCTTAATTACGTTTAATAAAATTAGTATATCGCTCCCACTCAGCTTTTTGAAAATTAAAAGTTGATATTAAAGGGTTTTCAATGGGACTTTGGGATAAAGAAAAAGTTACTGGAAGGTGGTCTGAATCGAAGTCCGCATGATTAGCTAATTGACTGCAATGCTCGCCTAAATCCGTTAGAACCAAATCAATTGTGGAGGGATTTCTAATTGAAGAAAAACAAGTATGCCCATCAGGATATGTGCAATAGTATAATAACCTGTAGCGCAGTCATCAAATAAAATATTCCCATTAGAATTTGATGAAAAATTATTCCAAGATCGGCGTTTTGTATTAAAGTCACCAATAATAAATAAAATTAAATTATTTCTTGAGATGTTTTGTTAATCTCCCTTCAAAAATTTGTTCTGTTCACCGCTACATTGAAAAGGCAAGTATGCGGCAACAATTATAATTTTCCCCATAGAAGTTTCTAATTCAATTCCAATTGTTTCTAAGACTTTTGTATTGAAGGAAGGAAGAAGTCTAAATTTGAAACGATTATTGATGACAATAGCTACACCCTTACCTTGTCGATCATTTCGCAAAATTTTAAAGAAAGTCGTTTACTCGAAGATTTTTTCGGAACTTTGAGCTCATTGGTGTACAAAAATAATTGGAGAGCCAAGAACTGCAAACAATTTATGGGTAGAATCAAGAGATCTATTCACAAAGTTGACATGAAGGCCGTACAACCCTCCTGTTTCGACATCAAAGGGAAGCTTCGGCGAACAGCCGATTATTGTTGGAGTCGAAGTAATCCAGATATGCTGAAGTTAAATCTAAGCAATCGTAGACTAAGTTTAGTGAAAATAAATTTTAGTTCCTAATAACTATTCAAACCTACAAGACGTGTTCCCCTATCACAAGCGTAATTCCCATAGGTTATGAGCCCAGGTCACGTCGTTTGAAAATTTTTAAAGAAGATGATTCCAAGGGACTATCCAGTTCGAAACCCAGGCGGTGCAAGTAGTGGTGCGGATTTTACCGAAGGTCAGGAGTCTGGAGGACCAAGAGAAAATGGTCAGATTCCCGGCAGTAGAAGCGGCGGATCCCATCATGGTGAGCAGCGAGTGGTTCGATCCGGTGGAGGCGTTACCTTGGCCATCGAGAAGTTAAAAGGCAGAGACAACTACGTATCGTGGGCTTTCTCCATGAAAATGAGCCTGATCCGGGATTGTTGCTGGAATGCGGTGATGCCCAAGGAAGGTGAAATCGTGGACGAAGAGACGGACATGAGGGCGTTGTCAACGATCTGCCTGAGCCTGGAGAAGACCAACTTCAGTTTAGTCATAGATGCGAGAAGCGCAAAGGAAGCATGGGAAAAATTGAAGACGGCTTTTCAAGACGACGGTATCTACAGAAGAATTGGGTTGCTACAACAACTCGTATCGTCAAGGCTGGAAAATTTTCCAAACACTGAAGCCTACGTTGATGCAATAATTTCGACAAGTCACAAACTGTCGGAAATTAATTTTCCGGTGAGCGACGAATGGTTGGCGTCAATTCTGCTGATGGGGTTGCCAAAATATTACGCCCCGATGGTGATGGAACTAGAAGCGTCCGGTCAAGTCCTGAGGTCCGACTTCGTAAGGAGCAAAATATTGCAAGACGTCAAGGTGAAGCAAGATCTTCGGAGCGGCGCAGATGAAGGAGCTCTGTATTCGAAAGAGCAACAAAGGCGACGAGGCGGCGTTAAGAAAGGCGTTTGCTACTCATGTGGCGAAACAGGTCATTTTGCGGCAAGTTGTCCGAGTAAGACCAAATCGATGAAGAAGGACAGGAAGCGAGCAATGTGTGCTACATTTGCGATGGGCGATGCGGATCGGAACGAGTGGTATTTCGATTCAGGCGCGACTTGCCACATGGCGAGAGGTGATGTAGATTTCCAATCGAAGACGGAAATTTCCCTAAATGTTGGTACCGCAAACAACGACAGCATGTTGGCGAAATCGAAAGGCAACGTCAATTTGGATTGTCTTGAAGGAGCCGTGAACGTGAGCGACGTACTGGAAGTTCCAGATTTGGCGACAAACCTGTTGTCTGTTGGAAGGATTTGCGAAAAAGGCTTCACGGTTGTTTTCACAAAAGACGACTGCAAGGTTCTCAACAAAAATGGCCAGATTTTTGTTTCGGGAACTGCTGATGGAGGATTATACCGGCTGAATCGGAAAGCACCGAAGGCGTTTTTATGCAATGATTTAGATCTTTGGCATAAAAGACTTGGTCATTTGAACGTGCACAGTCTCAAGCAGCTTCAAAACGTCTCAACGGGAATGCAGCTCAATGGGTCATCGTTTGCTGGTTGTATGGAGTGCATCGAAGGAAAACAAGCTAGAGCATCGTTTCCGACTAGCACGACGAGGGCACGAGAGCGTTTGGAACTAGTACACTCTGATTTGTGTGGTCCATTCGAGATTCCTTCGCTGGGAGGATGCAGGTATTTCATCAGTTTCATCGATGATGCTACGAGGAAGCTTTTCGTTTATAATTTGGAGACGAAAAATCAAGCCGTTGAAGCGTTCCAGAATTTCAAAGCTTTGGTTGAGCGCCAGACTGGTCTCAAACTAAAAGTGTTGAGAAGCGATAATGGCCGTGAATATGTGAACTCAAGTTTCAAGCGAATTCTAGAACGTGAAGGTATCCGACATCAGAAGACCTGCCCGTATATGCCGGAACAAAATGGAGTGGCCGAGAGAATGAATCGAACGATTCTCGAGAAGGTTCGCTGTAGCTCAACGAGGCGAAGTTACCGAAGGAGTTTTGGGCTGAGGCTGTGAACACAGCAGCCTATGTCACGTGTTGCCCGACACGTGTGCTGAATGGTGTTACGCCCGAAGAAGCCTGGACAGGATCGAAGCCCGATTTGAGCAAGCTGAAGGTGTTTGGTTCGACTGCGATGGTTCACGAGCCAAAACAACGAAGAAAGAAGCTGGATCCGAAATCAAAGCGATGTGTGTTCCTTGGCTACGCTGACGATACCAAAGGCTTCAGGGTATACAATCCTGAAATTCAAGACGTCGTTATAAGTCGAGATGTGGTTATTTTCCATGAAGGTCGATGTGAAGGATTGAAGGACAAGCGACATGAACCGGTCAATTTCTTGGAAATTGACTTCCCTGAGCCAGCTGTGACGGTCGTTGAGGCAACTGTGCCTCAAGTTTCGGAAGAACCTTCAAGCTTGTCAGCAGAAAACGATTTTTTGCAGCATCCAGTGGCAGATCGCGCGCTCCCACCGCAATCTGGTAGACCTGCTGAAAAAGAGCATGAGTTTAGGCACAGCGGTCGGGAGCGCAGGTACCCAGGCAAGTATAACGATTACATTTCTTATTCGACTTATACTGGCCAAAATGTCTCCCCACCAACGCAGACGACCGAATGTTTGGACGATCCTACGAGCTATGAAGAGGTACTCGGTCGGCCGGACCGTGAGCTGTGGATTGCGGCGATGTGTGAGGAAATTGCAGCACTCGAATCCAACAACACGTGGGTGCTCGAGGATCTACCAAAAAGGCAGAAGGCGATAAAAAACAAATGGGTGTTCAAAACCAAACGTGGAGCCAGCGGAGAGGTCGAGCGGTACAAAGCACGGTCGTTAAGGGGTGCTCTCAGCGACCAGGCATCGATTTTGACGAGGTGTACGCTCCAGTCGTACGGTATTCCACGATCCGATTCTTGATGGCGATGGCGGTGAAACACGATCTGCAAATTGAGCAAATGGATGCGGTTACGGCATTTTTGCAAGGCGAGCTGAAGGACGAGGTGCTGTTCATGGAGCAACCTGAAGGTTTCGGCGGTAATCGAAGGAAAGTTTGCAGACTCCGCAAGGCGATGTATGGTCTCAAACAGTCCAGTAGGGTCTGGAACAACCAGCTGGACCAGGCGTTACGAGAATTCGGATTGACTCAATCGAAGGTGGATACGTGTCTCTATTACCAGGCCACGGAAGGAAAGATGCTTTTCGTCACGATATACGTCGACGATTTTCTAATCTTTACCAACGATGATCGGGCGAAACAGCACTTGAAGAGGTTCCTGTGTGATCGATTCCGGATGAAGGATTGGGGTATCGCTAAATACTGTCTCGGAATTCGGATCAATCGAGATTTGGAGGCAGGAGAACCCTGGATCAAGAAACCTACATTAAAGATGTTCTCAATCGGTTCAAAATGATGGATTGTCATCCAGATAGTACACCGTTCGAGGCAAGCGAGAAATTGGACAAGTCGATGGTACCAAGCACACACGAGGAGCAAGACGAAATGAAAAATACACCGTATAAGGAGGCAGTAGGTTGTCTTCTATACCTTTCTCAAGCAACAAGACCCGATATTTCGTATGCAGTGAACGTGGTAAGCCAATTTTGCCACAATCCTGGCAGAAAGCACTGGACGGCGGTGAAGCGGATTTTCCGTTATCTCAAGGGAACAACAGGAAGTCGACTTTGTTACCGGAGAGATGGCAATGCTGACATTGTTGGCTACACCGATGCAGATTGGGGAGGAGATTTGGATACCAGGCGATCCACAACCGGTTACGTTTTTGTGCTGCAAGGTGGCGCAATTTCCTGAAGTGTGAAGAAACAACCAACGGTCGCCCTTTCCTCGTGTGAAGCGGAACTGATGGCTTTGGCGAAAACTGTTCAGGAAGCATTGTGGTGGCGGAACCTGCTGTGGATGATTTGTGGAGCAACGAAGTTGAAGGTATACTGCGATAATCAATCTGCACTGTGTTTGGCCAAAAATGGTGCATATAACCCGAGGACGAAACACATGGACATCAGATACCATTTTGTCAACGATGCTATCACCAGCGGAGCGATTGATGTACAATACATCAACACGAAACATCAGGCAGCCGACGGATTCACCAAAGTTTAGTGAAAATAAATTTTAGTTCCTAATAACTATTCAAACCTACAAGACGTGTTTCCCTATCACAAGCGTAATTCCCATAATTATCGATCGTTTTCAACTATTCACTAATTTTTTTCAACAATGGACAATGTCCCTATAATTTCAAAAAATCAAATCATCTTCGAGTACACTTGACTTTTTTCACAACTTGAAAGAAAAAATCAAAAATTTTAGTTGCCACTCGCTAGTGGCCTGATTTGCAGGTATTACAGTTTGAATATAAGGAGAACTGAGTTTATGTGGCAGACAGAAAAAGTTAAAATATTACAAATTATAATAGAAGGTCAACATACCAATCCACGATCCCATCTCGACGTCGATAAAGAGCGGCTCGCTGGCATTGTACAACTGGGGCAGCAGTACAGCGGAGTATCCTATCGGCATGCCACAGGCCGCAGCCAGCAGAAGCACCGCACATGTGACAAGAATCTGTATCACAGGAGAAGGCAAACGAAAAACGAAAGAGTTAACTAACTTGCTGGGGCTGTTGAATTGTTTTTCTCAATATTTGATCGAACCGTTGCTTGCTGTTATCAATTAATAAACACAGTGCCGGTCGTGGCTTGATAGGGCGCCGCGCCACGCGGTCATGTGGAGCCGAGTGACTTGCAATCATCACAAATTGATTTCAATCGCCGGCTACTGAGGTGGTGGCACGTTTTTTCATCGCATGCTGGTTTATTCATGCACGTTTTGGTTTTTTTTTTGTTTTATAAAAGCAACAGTTAGTAGACAGGAGATTGAGTTGGACAATTATTGGTATCATGCTAGGATAGTTATTATATTTCTTGAAAACCTTGATCTAAAGAAAATTACTATCGATTTGTCCTTTTCACTTAAACTTTACTTTGTCTCAATGATATTTTTCAATCATTCAACTCACCTGATGGAAAACTCCTTTGGAGGTGGAATGAATTTCGGTTCCACCCGATGATGAGCCCTCCAGGTTTCGTTTCTCGTCTGCAACTGCTGGTTTAACGGCAATTGTATTCAGAGGCGTAAGACACGTCGTTAGCTCGCGATAATCAGCTGCAGCGTCATCCGGATAAGGTGGTGGAGGACTGTCGTTCTGTGCAGAGCGATCGGCTTTGAAGTTGACATCATCTTCTTTGCCGATCCTGTCCTCATTTACCTGTTTGCTCTCTAATGAACTGAGTCCATAAATGGGGATGGAGAATCGTTTTGTTATCGTTTTTGGTAAACAATAAATGTGAGATTTCAATTATCAGACTTTGAAGGAATAAATTTTAAAATAATGATCATTTGACTTTCAAGTTTCCACGACCAGGACCAAATACGAGAATCATCGTTTTTTTTGCTTGCCGCGAATGTGCCTACTCTGAAGCTTAATTCAAATGTAGGTAGGTATAAAATTTAAAAATGAAACTTTATTCTACAAAATTGAACACGATACTAACTCAAAGATACTAAACTTGTAAAATTTGTTCCAGCAAGTTTTGAGATACAGAATGCCGAATTTCGGTGTTTCTTGGCATAGATTGCTTCGCGGTCCTTCATGTGTTAAGCATGGCTAAACCACCAAGAGCAGACGTTTAAGCTAGCCCACGATGTAGAAATTCCAACGACCTTTTTGTAGTATTTTTAACCCTTGTGGTTGAGCCACCAAATGTTTCAGAATATGAATAGCCCAGGAAATCTTGATCGGGGGGATATCGAAAACCGGAAGCCGCTGAGACGACAAAGAGAGTTGCCTGTAGTTTCAAGCGAAACCCTAACCTCTCTCTCCGAGATGCCGCCAATAAGCTGGGTGTATCGTCTACAACCGTGCATCGAGCCAAAAAACGAGCCGGACTATCGACTTACAAGAAGGTAGTGACTCCAAATCGCGATGATAAACAAAATACGACGGCCAAAGCGCGATCCTGGAGGCAGTACACGACTATGCTGACGAGATTTGACTGCGTGGTAATGGACGACGAAACCTTCGTCAAAGCCGACTACAAGCAGCTTCCGTTTTATACGGCAAAAAGAAGGGGAAAGGTAGCAGATATTTTCGAGCACATGAAACTGTCAAAGCTCGCGAAGAAATATCTGGTTTGGCAAGCCATCTGTACCTGTGGCTTGAAAAGCAGCATTTTCATAGCTTCCGGGACTGTCAACCAAGAAATTGACGTGAGTGAGTGTTTGAATAAACGTCTGCTGCCTTTCCTGAAGAAACACGGTTGTTCCGTACTGTTTTGGCCGGATTTGGCATCTTGCCATTACGGTAAAAACGCCATAGAGTGGTACGCCGGTAAACGGTAGACATTTGATGTCTTCGCAACATTTTTAAATATATTTTTTGATGATCGATCAAATTTTTGAAAGAAAAATGTGATTTTTCCACCTGGAAAAAATTATTTCTTGAAATAATTAGTTTACAGACTTAATGTCTTCACAAAACACTCATTCAATAATTATTTCAATATGCTGTAATAAAGTTATCATTAAATGATAAAAAAATTTATGATGACGTAGTTTTTAACATCGTGAAAGAGTTTTTTAAAGTTTTCGATTCTCATAAAAAATTTAAAAAATCGAGCAATAGATGAACAAACTTTTACATTTTTCGAAGCCGTAAAAAACTTTACCTCATATGACGGATTTTCTTAATGAAATCACCTACAAACTTTATATTGCTTTCATTATACAATACCAACAGTGTTCGTGAATAAATATTTTTCGGACAATCACCAATTTTTTTAAAATAAATATTTTTATAATTCAGTTAGCTGACTGGAACAAAATGCAACAAAATGCAAATCAGAACTAAATCTCATAAATCGCGTTTCCATATGCTGGAATATGATTGTTTTGCATTATGCGT
This sequence comes from Uranotaenia lowii, assembly GCF_029784155.1. Lineage (NCBI taxonomy): Eukaryota > Metazoa > Arthropoda > Insecta > Diptera > Culicidae > Uranotaenia > Uranotaenia lowii. The sequence continues at coordinate 368,206,312 of NC_073692.1, read as the reverse complement.
TTGTTAACATTAAAATTTCATCCATCCTAAGATTTATTACATGATTCAAGATAATAGAATATTTTGTAGTATTTGTTACCCCTAAATGTATGCAGCAGATTAACACTTTTTTCTTAAAAACATTTTTGACAGAAAAAATGTAAAATTTAATTCGAACAAAACCAAAAACTACTGTAATTGGTACCTTATGCGTTAAGACATCACAAATGTTTAAAAAAAACTTCAAATTTTCAAACGTTTTCATTTGTTTTTTCATTAACTACAGAGTTTGTTGCAACTTACCCCTTTTTCTTAGTAGGGTGAAAATCGCATGTTTTTGATAATTTTAAAATAACTGATAAAACCAATAATTTTTTTTTTGACTACGTCAATTTGGTGTCCCACCAACCTTAAAACTTTTGATGTACAAGAGGAATGATTATCTGTAGGCATTTAGATTTTAGAAGTCATTGAATTTGAAAAATGTTGCATGTTGCCCCAGTTGACGGTATATGATTTACAAACTTGGTATATTTGAGAAAGATGTTCAAATTTTTAAAACACACAGTTTTGTGGAACATTTCAAATACATATTTCAACTAAGAAAGGAGATATACTAGAAAATATCCAAAATAATGCCTTTTTTCAGTAAGTTATAACCTTAAGAGTTCGGACGAGTTCGTATAATTTTTTGAGTGGATTTTGTGTGTCAAGTTATTGGCTTTCCATTGATATATAAATTTAACATTAGTTTTGGATGGATTTTTTACAGACTAGTATTCAAAAATGATCTTTTACCTCTAGAAACACTTAGAATTTGAAGAAAAAAAAACCCTCAATGTTTCATGTTCGTAATTGTTCCTGTTCGTATTTCTATTTTTTAACTTTTATGATTTTCATGCGATCTTGATGGTCTCTTCAACAAAGTTGCTTAAAATAGTAAGATTTACAACTTGCGTGAAGACATCAAGTCGGTAAACTAATAATTTAAAGAAATAATTTTTTTATCTCCCTTCCAGGTGGAAAAATCACTTTTTTCTTTCAAGAATTTGATAGATCATCTAAAAATATAAAAATGTTGCGAATACATCAAATGTCTACCGTTTACCGTTTGACCGCAAATAATTTTGATCGCTTATTAGGTGCATTTACCCCTGTGTGCGACGGCATTCTTCAAAAATATAACTCCAATATCAGGACCCTCTCTATTTTGGCAGAGTTTTCTGAAATAATAATCAAAACAATTTGTAGTATTCTCCGCTTAAAGTGGACCATTAGAATTTAAAAAAAAAATTAACGAAACAAGCTGGCAAGAATAAAGAAAACGGTGTTAAGTACCTCAAAAATTTCATAGAATTATAAAACGAACACAAACAAAAGACTAGAAATGACAAAAGACTATTAGGATATATACCTTTATTTTTCAAATCAGTTTAAGATCTCAGTTAAGGCATTCATGTTTATAGTTCTAATTCTAATACACAACTCGAAAGTTTTAGTTAAGATTTTGAATTAAAATTATGATAAGAACATGCATTCGTGTATTTACCCAAGAATAAAACTAATGATCATGTATCATAATGCAATCTTCCCATTTATCATAATTTGAATCTGGATATGAAATTTGAATATAAAATTTGAAACTACAATTTTAAGTTATTCTAAAATCTTAATCTAAATACGGAATTTAAGGACTTGGTAGGCTGTGACCGTTTATGACGGGTGTTTTTTTGTTTCGGCTGCAAATTTTTACTCCCGAAAGTGAATTAAAGAATTGAGATTTGTGCTAAACTGAGTCAAAAGGACTAGCGCTAGGCCTTCCGGACTGGCCCAGGATCATCTTCCTAAGTGAAAGACGGTAACCTTTGGAGGACTCATTAAGATAAGTGTTGTTTTTTTATTATCATTTTCCTTAGTTGGCAATGGACATTTAGTTAATTTTCGGTTACAGAGGACGAATGACAGCTACTGTTAAAATCCTCTCTCAATAAATCAGATTAGAATTAGTAAATTTTCGGTAAGCTTACGTATGCTGTCAGGTTTAAAATTTGTTAGATTCGAGGTTATTTTCTGAAAAAAAATGATCATGTGGAGAATATTTCTTTTTGTCCTTGAACGTAGTGCTTTTAATTTGTTTTTTCGATAAGTTTTATTTGTTTGGAATGATATTAGTTTCCAAAATTTCTAATATAATTAAAATGTTTGCTATAAATCGTTTTAGGATGAATAAAACACGCTGTCAAACATTGCTCGGTAAAATCGTTATTAGAAGTCACACTGTATAATTCACTTTTCATTTATATCCATTTGAATAGACAAGGAAATTAAAAATCTACTAAAATTTACTATAAATTTACTTTAACTTTTGGGTTATTGGACTGCAAAGTCAATTCCAGGTGTCGAATTAGATGAGGAAGTTGAAAACAACATATTAAAATATTAGGGGAGAGTGGGGTATCGTGGGCCATGGGGAAATGTGGGCCACTTTTAATATCTCAGATGTGTGTTGAGATAAAAATCTCAAACCAACTATCATCGTCGTCGCTTTGCGTGAGCATATATTCCTATATGTTGTTGACTGAAATACGCATCATATGCTTCTTTTATTTATCAAATTAAAAAAAGTTAGAAAAAATCACTTACATAATTAAAAAAACACTAGCTAATTTCATCGATGGGGAACCTAAAGTGCATAACAAAAATATGCTCATACCCTTATGATCTTAGTTTTGTCATATCTTTCACGACGTCACGTGGAAAAGGAATTTTTGATGAAACATCAATAAGTCACACAAACGCAACCAATTTGCAAATCATAGCTTGTGGGGAATCGTGGGCCACACATCTTGAATCACCTATATTTTTATGTTTTTATACACATTCAGAACTTATAATACGTTTTACCTATCTGCAAAGTTTTCTTATGCCAAATGAAGAGTAATGAAAAATATTTTGTCCATCCTATATACAAATTTTGCCAAAACGTTCGCGAGCCAGGTTTTGGAATCTATGCGATCATACACAGCTCTCTTTTTTATTTCATCATCTGAAATTGCTTTAAAATAACGAAATGAATTAGGAAATCACAGTTTTGGGTCAACTCATAAACTTTGCACGTTATTTGGTCAATTTGGATTTGGTGGCCCACGATTCCCCACCATTTTTCAAAATCCAAAAAATATTGCTTTTTTTTCAAACAGTTAGAATTTGGGGAAAATAACTTATTGAAAATTAAAAAAAAAATACCTTATGATACGTTGAAAATGTTGAAAACCGTAACATTTTTTGTTTTCATTTTATCTTTTATAATAAAGAAGTTATGGAACAACGAAAAAAAGTGGCCCATGATTCCCCACTCTCCCATAATATTTTTCTGTATTGTTTTCAAAAAAGAAAACCTAACAAGTCCCAGAAATAACTGAAAGTTGATATTCACTTGAAAACCAAGAAATAAAATATTTTTCTTCATACATTAAATGAATAAAGAATAGGCCTTTAGAACAATATTCATAAAATCAGATAATTCAAACACAAATCTTAAGCCTTTTTATTATGTTCGTAAAGTATTTGGGAAGGAAACCAAATTAACAAAAAATGACTTTTCCGAAGTTCGAACGTCTTAAAAAGAGCAAGTTAGTTCGGTAGAGAAGAAAAAAATAAGACAAATCTAAATGCCATTTTCAATTGAATGTCACACTATTTTCGGCTACTGCGCTTGAAGAAGCTATACAATTTTATGAACAAATTTTATCTAAAAGTATTGAATTTGATACAATGAAACCAAGTCTCAAGATATCGAAAGGTTATTATTTTTCTTACCTAAAGTAAAAGAATAAGATTCAAAAAAAGTATGTAAATTTACACCTCTGATAAATTTGAATATGACCTCTTCAGAAGTAAAGAAGTTTCAGTAGAGAGCTCAGGAGATTAAGAGAAGAAATCTCATGCGACTTCATTACCTGTTAGGGTGATTTCCATGTTACAATACCTTTTCTCCAAACACTGGCGTGGAGATTTCTGGATAGATGGCGTTCAGCCTAATTTTAAATGTTAGTTACACGTCAACGAACTAAAGAAACAGCTAATTTAGTTACTCATGAAAAAATCAAGCACCTATTTATTTTTAAAACAAATATCATTGCATTATTCCTTATTAGTTATCATCATGGCAATCACTTTCTTTTTGGATTTTTCAAAAAATAAGATCTTTATAGTAAACACTAGAAGCATAGGGAAATAGGTTTCGAAAATAAGATCTTTACACTAATCAAAAGTGTTTCCTGATCATATCCCTTTTCCCCACATCCACACCAAAATTGTTTTGCTAGGATGCAGAGGTGACCTCGGTCCTAAAGCATAATTTTGTTTTCTTTCATCTTTGTCTCTTATTTTCCTTTCTATCTAACTAGGACGTGGCCGGCGCCGTTATTGATGTATAAAGAGAGAGCATCAGTTTTGTTCATTGAGAATATGCTGTCAATCCCAGACACGATTCTTTTGACCTCTGGACAAAAATGATGGCCTCGGTCAATCACGGAGTTCTACTAGCCACGCCTGCGGTTATGGAATCCGAAATGTTTAAGTACTAAAAATGACCGAATATAGTCGAACACAAAAGTATCTAGTCAGTTTCAGTAATAGTTTAAAGTGGCATGTGGATGTGAGTAGTCGATCAAGCTAAGCTAATCTTAATCTAAATAAGGAATTTAAATTTGAATCTCAAATTGTATTCTAAAATCTTAAACCAGGTATCTGAAGTATAAATCTGCAGATATTGTCTGTAGTTTTAAATCCTTTGGATCGATTTAGAACTAAATCTGAACTGAAATATGAATTGAAATTAGAATCTAGACCTGAAATATTAGCAAGTTTTCTATTCTTCGGCCATATCGGTGAATTTTATTACCGTTCTAGTTAGAATAAAGCGAATTATAGACGGATAGAAGTTTAGAAGAGAATCACTGGGTAAGAGAAGTGAAAGGTAATTTTGATTCATAAATGCTAAACTTTTGATCATCAACCACGGACTATTCTATTAAATGCTACTGTAGATATACATAGCTCAACTTATGTTACTACTTAAGGCGCTAAAGAATGGTTCTTTCCAGTGAATCTTGAATTTAAATTAAAATCAATCTGAATTAATTGGATCTGAAATTTGAGCATGGAGATTGTTTTTGAAAATAGAAATCCGTAAAAAGAAACTAAAGATAAACTCTGAATATGAAATCGGATCTGAATCGGATCCGAAGTCTGAATGGGAATCCTCAAATGAATCAACAAACAACTATGATTCCCAGGTAACCAAAATTTCCGTTCAGAATTAGAAATTACCCGATACATTTTTGCATGCTTGAGAACTGAACATTCTTCTTAATTTGTTGTCAAAGCATGGCATCGGAATAATCAATACCTCACTGGCACACAACTCAAGTGACAATATAGTAGTGTTTCTACTGTTATAAAACTGATGTTTACATCAATAAAAAAAACAGTATCTCGTTTCTTCAGCTGCCTAAAATAAACACATTTCAATACGAATGGCTGCTAAACGATTCATCGTTCTCTATGCCGATCACCACCCTAGAGGCACTTATCACTGCTGAATCGAGATTCTATTCTGCGATAAAACGCAATTTAAGGATTCTTCTTCCGGAGGGTGCTTCAACCAACGCGTAGTCCTGTCCCAAACGAAATAAAAAAAAAACTAAAGGAGAAATCATTCGTTCGTTGACCTCGTGGCGACACTGACATACATCATCAGAATTATGGGTATATCTAACACACCACAAACCGGATTTTCCAGTTTTTTACCCTCCTTTAACTTGTCACTATGAGCTTTCCACTTTGCTGATTGGAGCTGTTGAGCTGCACTATTATTTACCTTTCTTCCAACTTCATGGTTTATGTTTTATGCTCTTGCAGTTACTTTTAGGCTAGAACAAATAACACTTGTGCCAATTTCATTCAACCAATAATGCTGTAACCATTCTTCAATTGCACAAGATTCTGGTCGAATTGATATCAAATCGACGTTTTCACTAGTCACGTTCAATTTTCATCCAAAAAAAAGAACAGTCAGCCAGCACTGAATGGATTATTGTACAACACACAAAAAACCCCGACCGTTGTTCTGTGATAAGATTCTTGCGTTGCCACTAAGTTATCGAACTGACGACGATCGCGATACGAATGTCTCGTTGAAACCAGCGTCAATTCGTATATATCATTGAGCGACACGCGAAGACTCTGTTGTTGACTTCCTTGAGGTGGTAATCGACGACGACGACGACGACAAGGTGGCTTGTTTGTGTATACACCAATCGGTGACGCCATCCCCTGGTCATTGCAGAATGACAAAAAAAAACGCGCATTTTCTCATAAAACGGTGACGTAGTAAGCTGATAAGCGAAATTTGCTGCGGTCGAATTGAGTTCAGCGTCCCGCCCGCTTGGAGAAAAAAGGACGCGAGAGAGACGCCTCTATTGAGTTGAAATTCTCTGTTTTGGATTTTTTCATACTTGTTTGCTGCGCCGCGATGCCGGGTGGTAGCAAAACAAAGAACGAAAAACGACGCCCGGCTTTATCGAACGAGACATTGAGACGCGACGCGTGTCATCTGTTTGTCGTATAACTGACACAAGTGCCATATAATTATGGACTGTTCCAGAAATAATAAGAACACCTAATATTAACGGTCATTTTGAATCGATTTTTTTAGAGTTCTACTGGCTGCGACTTTCTGTTTACAAATTTCTGTACGTGGTAACAAAAAAACATTTAGTTTGTGATAGCAGTTTAATAACGCCCAAACACAACAAGACATGCAGAGCAAACTCGACGACCTCACCGAAAGCTCCAAGGCAGCAGGTCTCAAAATCAATGTCGGAAAGACCAAGTCGATGGAAATCAACACAGAAAATCGTTCCAATTTCGTGGTAGCTGGACAACAGGTTGAGACAGTGGAGTGCTTCCAGTATCTTGGTAGGCGCTAGAAATCGAGATTCGGGAACGTAAGTGGAGATGGATTGGGCACACGCTGCGAAGAGATGAAAACGAGATTTGCAGAGAGGCGCTTGACTGGAATCCAGATGGTCATCGAAGAAGAGGCAGATCCAAAAGCTCGTGGCGGCGAAGTCTAGCCGCTGAAATCCGCACAGTTGACGAGAACCTTGGCTGGCAGCAAGTGAAGACGCTGGCTCCGGATCGCCAGCAGTGGAGATCTTTTATCTCAGCCCTATGCGTCGGTCAATCGGCGCTGGACCCTTAGGTAGGTAGCATTTCAAAATGCGTGGTCTAACTCCGGAGAAGAGAAAAAGTATCATGCGCAAGATGGTGTACTGTGAATGGAATTTCATTGAAAAAATTGGCCAAAAAAAAAAGGTACAAAAGGCCCCTAATCGCGACGAGAAGCAGAACAAGCCCGCCAAAACCCGTGCCAGGAAGTTGTACCTCAATATGCTGACGAAAGTTGAATGCTGCATCATGAACGACAAAACATATGTGAAGGCCGACTTCAAACAGATCTCCTGATATAAGTTCAGATAGATAAGTTCAGCGTTCCGAAGCATGCCCGCACTCAAAAGATGTCCAAATTTGCGAATAAATTCCTGGTTTGGCAAGTCAGGCGCCCACACGTTCGGGAGGCGGAGTGCACCTTTCATGACCCAGGACACGATGGAAGGACAGGTGTACATGAAAGAGTGCCTCCAGAAGCGGCTGCTTCCTCTCCTGAAGGCCCACAATTTCCCAACAATCTTCTAGCCGGATTTGGCCTCATACCACTACACCAAGGATGTGCTGAAGTGGTATGCGGACAATAAGGTCAATTTCGTGCCGAAAATGTTCAACCCTCCCAATACTCCGCCCCATCGAGAAGTACTGAGCGATTATGAAGCAGCACCTTCTTAAACGACCTAAGGTTGTGAAGACAGTCGAGGAACTGAAGAAAGTATGGGTTTACATGCAAAAAACGGTTGAATCACAGCTTGTGCAGAATCTTGTGGCCGGGATTAAGGCCAAGGTGCAGGCATTTGCGTATAGACTGTAAAAAAATACGAGTAAAATGGTAAAATGAAGTTTAATAGTTATTTTTCAATCCCTGAATATTTGATGACAATCGGATGAAAACTCGAATTTTGCGAATTAATTTTGTGTTTGGAAATTTCATCGTGGACATCCTTTATCTGATGATAATGATTCTAAATAAAATTCTACTCTCATCTTTAATTCTTTCTATATAATAATATAATAATTCTGTCTATAAAATTTCATGATCTTGAAGTGTTTCTGTTTCTACTAAAACGGACATCTTTTCACCGATAAGGCCGATAAGTTAAAAAAATATCTTCTGTACAAGGGTTGTTTCTTGATGCCTGATCATTATTTGGAATTTTTAGGGTAACTAGTGCCACATATTACATGTTTAACAGTTGATTTGCATAATAAATCACAACTCTCTCCAAACCACTTGTAAACTATTTATTAGTACACAAGGTAACAAAACATGATTTTTCACAAGATTTTTGATCATAAAATTTTCAGTTATTTTCAAATATTTGTTTGATACTGTCTGTTATTTGACATATAGTCATTCTAGGTTGGAAGCCATGAATAAATTATATTTTAAGTTGAAAGGTTTTTCTTTAAAAGATTTTATGTTGGTTTTTTTTTAAAGTTAGGTCTAGAGGAAAATAAATGGGCCAACCTAGTTAGTAAACATTAGTTAACATTAAAATGTTTTACATCTTGTTGAGAGACAGTTGCAGGAAGTCAATTTTTGGCCGATATTTTTATATTGGTCCATTTTTTTTCATATTAATCCCATTTTTATCACATCATTTTGAAAAATGTTTTGAATTCACTAACGTTTAAATAAGATATATGTCATGTATGTATGTTTGTTGGTTATCCACCACGGGTCACGAATTCACAGCAGTTCTGCCTAAGTATGTACTCACGTGCATTCTTAGATTATTAGGTTCGACAAATCTCCAAAGCAACGCGCACACTATACCCGGACCCCATGGCTTCGTATGAACTGTTATGTGCTGAATGTATTGTATTGATGTAAGTACATATATTTTGGAAGAACGAGTCAATCAGGTGGGCTAGTTTACTTACAGGTATTCCGGCATCCGTGGATATACCTGGCCAACTGGCAACTAATTGAACATTCTTATTATATAGTCAGTTATAGGAGGAAACACACTAACCTGTCGGCCACTTATGGGGTTCGAACCCAAAAGTTTTCTTGCCGATACTCGATAACACCGATATAATAACGCCGAGATACTCGATAACACCCACGCACCAGAGAGCTCTACTATCGTTCGAGATAGAAGGACACCATGGATCACATTTGAAATCAAGCGAGCAATTGCGGTCAGGGACCTCGCATATTCCTTCTATGTAAGGAATCCAAACAGATTTAAAGAGACGCACAGTAGTGTCGTATCCTGTCGTTCTATGTTTCACAATCCGTGTCGGGATATACAACTGACCACAACTGCTTTCGGCAAAAGTCGTTAATAGAATGACCACTTTTCGTACTTCGTCCAGTTCTTCTCAGTTTCTTATGATCTATCTCTTTTCTTCTAAAGAGTTTTCTACTGTTTCTACTCTACCTCATATATCATTCCTATTTCGTTGTGATGAGTGTGAGCAGGATCGATGTATAACGCGTCTTACGCCTACTAAACTGAATCAAATTCAATTCAGTTTTTCACATATTTCATCTTGCTGTCATGATTTAGAAAGATGTAATATTTTCTGTTATCATCTTTTTTTCTTCATTCACTACATTATTCCCTTTCTCTACTCTGAATTGATAATCAAGTTGGGATGACCACTCTTTTTCATTCAGACTATTCTCAAATGTCAGCTAAGAATGTAAAACAGTAAATTTGCTTTTCTTTTATATCTACCTGAGTTCCAGAAAGTCATCTTACCCTGTCTGAAGATTGCCTTTTTTATGTGTCTAACTTTATCATTCAATAATGATGATGAAAAGGGTATATCAACGTTATGATTCTTCGTAAGATAAATTCAATTAAAATTAATTTGATTGAGATTTTCCATCAGTTGGCAGAATTAACTAAAAAAAGAGTAAAATATCTTCAGAAATAAGACAAAGATATTTTTGTTTACAAATTTATTCCATCGCTCTTTTTGTTTTGACGTCACTATCGTTCACCAAATCCGACTACAAATGGAAGAAGTATGTTTTTCTTCTCAAGATAAATTCCAATTCAAATTCATTTCACTAGAGTTTTCCTTAAGTTAGCAATATTAACTTAAATAGAGTGAAAACCTTCAGAAATAAGCCAAAGATTTTTTTATTTTACGTTGTGTTCAGCTGTAACTTTTCTCAGTATTCCAACCGAGAAAGAAAAGTATCCCAATTACCTGTCCACTCAAATTTACTCCGTCTCTATTATTGTTAAAACGTCGCTCTCGCGGAATCCCCAAATCCAACATGTTTATCTTCTCTTTTTTTGGCGGATCAATTGCTTTTCAGTTCCCTAAATCCTCCACTTAAAATATTTTTTTAGTTATCATGTTCAATTTTCACTTTTCTCAGGATTTCAACCGAGCAAATATAATTTTACAACCACTTTCATCAACGGAACCCAAGCGAAAAAAGACAAACCGAGCTGACCCTCATTAATGAATGTATATCAAATCATCAAAAGTCTCTTGCTCTTACATTTTCAACCATCTCAGAGATCTCTTGCGCTGATGCATATATAGTTATCTCGCTATGCTTATAGAGTCTCTCGCTCTAAATTTTTTTCAATTGCATCCATTTTTGCACGTGGCCCAACATGTTTTTTTTTCTATCAGATCTACATCCATATTTTAAACCGTCCATTTCCAATTCCAACTCCCTTATTCCTTCACACAACGGGATTTTTCTCAGGATTCCAACCGAGCAAGTAAAATTTCATAACAAATTCACAAAATCCAATATTGGAACCCAAGCGAAAAAAGACAAGTCAGGCCACCCATCTTTCATGAATGTATTCGAAACCGTTGAGTCTCTCGCTCTTACATTTTCTATCAACCACAGAGATCTCTCGCTCTGATGCATAGTCCTCTCGCTATGCCTTTAGAGTCTCTCGCTCTTTGATTTTTTTTTTTCACTACATCCATTTTTGCACGTGGCCCGACGTGAATTCTTTCGCCTTCCAATTTGAATATTTATTTTGAATCGTCTATTTACAAGCTTACCATGTTGATCCTGGAGCTACTGCGCCATTTGTCGTATCCTGTCGTTCTATGTTTCACAATCCGTGTCGGGATATACAACTGACCACAACTGCTTTCGGCAAAAGTCGTTAATAGAATGACCACTTTTCGTACTTCGTCCAGTTCTTCTCAGTTTCTTATGATCTATCTCTTTTCTTCTAAAGAGTTTTCTACTGTTTCTACTCTACCTCATATATCATTCCTATTTCGTTGTGATGAGTGTGAGCAGGATCGATGTATAACGCGTCTTACGCCTACTAAACTGAATCAAATTCAATTCAGTTTTTCACATATTTCATCTTGCTGTCATGATTTAGAAAGATGTAATATTTTCTGTTATCATCTTTTTTTCTTCATTCACTACAAGTAGGTGGAATATACAAGAGAAAGTAGCAGATTCAACTCTTTAATCTCAAATGCTAAGAAAAGATATGCAGAGCGTTGCTTTTCGAATAATATCTCTCCCAAACAACTCTGGAGTAATTTAAAAAGAGAAGGAGTACACAACAACTCCAAAGGTCCTCACCTGATGAAGGATTCGACATAGATCTGCTAAACACGTTCTTCTCTGAAGGCCGTCAAACGAACCGACCCGGCCCAACGACAGCTCCTGATGTAATCACCGAACCGACGAGAACTCATACAAGGCGCTTCTCTTTTCACCAGATAACGACCAACGAAGTTTCGAATAAATTATTCGAAAATCAGTCAAACGCAATAGGCTGCGATAATATTCCAGTATCCTTCCAGTCATGAAGCACCTGTTCAATAACATTATCTCACCGAACCATTTTCCATCGTGTTGGAAAAAGGCCATCGTCACCCCAATACCTAAAGTAACGAGCCCTACTTCGGCTAAGGATTTTAGGCCAATAAGTGTGCTTCCAGGTATATCCAAGGTGTTAGAGAAGATTCTGCTATCCCAAATCACCTTACACCTCAACGAAAGCGATCCACCAGTTCTAGAAATGAACCAATCCGGCTACCGCAAAGGGATATTCTACAACAACTGCGCTCACCAAAGTGGTCCACGACATTGTCACCAAATTCGATAATGACTACTGTACTGTCATGGTTTTGGTTGACTTCTCACTAGCGTTCAATTCTGTTAAACATAACACCTTAAACAGGAAACTAGAAAATGAGATTGGATTCACACCTCCTGCTTGCGAGATGATATCATCATTTCTGAGCCAACGCTGCCAAACAGTCTGATGCTTCGATCAAAAATCTTCCGTAAGAATCTTAAAAGATGGAACTGCCCAAGGCTCCTGCCTGAGTGCCTTGTTATTTAGCCTCTATATAAACGACCTACCATCCGCACTAGAGTGTAATTACCAGCTTTACGCTGACGACCTGCAAGTCTTCGTCAGTGGTCCTAAAACTAACATCGACTCTCTAGTCAGACGGATCAATAATGATCTTTCCGCTATCGAAGAATGGAGCTACCACAATCATTTGTCACCCAAACCAAACAAAAAAGAAGCGATTGTGTTTTCAAAAAGTGGCACTTTGATTCCACGCGATAGAATCACCTTCTGCAATCAAACATTGCCAATTCAAGAAAAAGTTAAAAACCTCGGTCTCACTATGGATAGCCATCTTACATGAAAAAAACCAAACCAACGATATTGTCTCCAAAGTATACTTTACTTTGAAAACGTTCCGTCGATTCCAATCAGTACTTTCAACTCCGATTCGATTGAAGCTAGTCCAGGCAGTAATTATTCCAATTTTCTTATACGGAAATGTCATCTACTTCCCTGGTCTATCGACAGCACTCAAAGACCAACTGCTGCGCTGCTTTAAATCTGCCTCCAGGTTCATCTTTAATCTAAAAAGAAGGGAAAATACCAGCGCGGTGAGAAAAAGCATCTTAGGTCGAGATATTTCAGACAACTATTATCTTCGCATTGGATGCTTTATGCGGCAAGGATTCTGCAACCAACTTCCTGACTATCTCACTGAACATCTTCAACAAGCCAGGAACAGCAGAACTAAATGTTTTATCCTGCCACACCATACAACCAGCTGTAAGAAAAGTATTCTTCTGTACGGTGCATCCTACTGGAACAGTCTGCCAATTTCCGTGAAAGAGTCAAGTAACCTACGTAGCTTTAAGGAAGAACTGAATAGCGCACTCTAGGAATACTTGTATTAATTTTTATTTTTTTTATTTACATAGTATACCGTCTCACGACATAACTTGACGAACATAATTCCTATAATTCACTCGGTCCATGGCAACCGTTCTCCAATTTCTCGGGCACCCCACGTTCGCCAGATCACGCTCCACTTGGTCTAACCACCTCGCTCGTTGCGCCCCCGCTCGTCTTGTTCCTACCGGATTCGTAGCAAACACCTGTTTTGCAGGACAGTCGTCCGGCATTCTCGCAACATGTCCCGCCCGGCGTATCCGGCCAGCTTTCACCACCTTCTGGATACTGGGTTCGCCGTAGAGTCGCGTGAGCTCGTGGTTCATCCTTCGCCTCCACACTCCGTTCTCCTGTACGCCGCCAAAGATGGTTCTCAACACTCGTCACTCGAATACTCCGAGTGTACACAGGTCCTCCTCGAGCAATGTCCATGTCTCGTGCCCGTAGAGAACAACCTGTCTACACAGTAAATTTTTGCCTCGATTTCCAGCAAAAAAAAATTGCTGGAAACGTTCAGCAATCCAAAATTTTGCTGGAAACCAGCAATCGGTTTTCCAATTGCTGGATTTTTCAGCATTCGGTTCTAGTCTTGTCATTTTTGCTGGAAAATCAGCTATCGGTTTTCGATTTGCTGGACTTTCCAGCAATTGATCGAGTTTGCTGGAAAATCAGCAATCGAGTTGTCAAATTAGAGTCTGTTTGTTTTCGTACGCTGGAGCAAGGTGAGACTCAATTTTACGAATTTTGGTCGGATTAATATAATTATTTTTATTTTCCTCTATATTCTAGCAACCAGGCATCAAGTCAAGGGTAAGTAGATATTCCATAAAAGATACTAATCAAAAATTTTTTTTACAGTCGGCGGATGATCAACACCTTGGCACAAAGCTGCCACCCCAGAGTCGATGATAGAAAATTGTAAAAAATTGTGTTTCTCGAGATAAATAAATCCCTTTTTGAAAAATGGGAGAAAATAATTGTTTTTATTGCTAATTATATGCACAGCCAATATTCTCAATTTAATTTTGAATTGAAATGTAAATTTGATACTAAATACGGCCGGTTGTTTTGAAAGAAAAAGCTGGTTCCCAGCAATCTGGATTGCTGATTTTCCAGCAATTTGAATTGCTGGAAACCAGCATTAACGATTGCTGTTTTTTCCAGCAATTTAAATTGCTGGAAATTTTGCTGGAAAGTCAGCGGGACAAAAACCAGCAAAATTTTGCTGGTTTCCAGCAAAAAAAAAATTTGCTGTGTAATGAGCGTCATATACAGGTTACACTTCGTGCGAGGGCTAAGTCTTCTCGAACGCAGTTGCTTGTGGAGTCCATAGTAGGGGCAACTTCCGCTGATAATTCGCCTCCGGATCTCACGGCTGGTGTCATTGTCTGCGGTCACCAGTGATCCGAGATAGACAAAGTCTTCGACTATCTCCAGCTCGTCGCCGTCGATCGTGACCTTGTTATTACTGGACTCGGTCGGTCTCGGATCCCCGGCCAGCATGTACTTCGTCTTGGACGTATTAATCATCAACCCAATCCTTCCTGCTTCGCGTTTCAGTTTGGGATAAATATCTTCCACCGCCGCAGGTGATCTGCCGACTATATCAATGTCACTTGGAATACCTACTTGTATTTTGATTAGATCTAGGTTTTACTTCAAATCTATTCGAACATCAACTAGTGAAATCCTTATATTACATATCCTTAACCTGAACTATAGTTTATAACTGACAGGCTCACGTACTCCTAACAATAAACATTAAACATTAAAGTTTTATTAGAACCCATATGGAATATTTTTAAAATGTTTTAATCTAAAAAATTAAGTGTTAAATATTGATTCTAAAATATGACGTATTATTATAGTTTGTATGGTTACCCGAAAATTGACATATTGGAATCAACTTTTGGAAATAAAAAGATACACCAGCAAATTTCTAGATGTATCAAATTGACATTCTAGTTCTTATGAGGGTTAAAGAAACAGAAAGAAAATACGAAAGTATTCCACCCATTGACACAGTTAGTGGTATGAATAAGGTTTAGCAATTGCTTCGGTAGCTTTTACTTAGCTCGAAATCAATCAAAGCAAAAGTCCAAAGCATTTGCTTAGTTTGGTATGAATAAACATTTGCTTAGCGGATGTGTACTAAAGTCTTAGAACATAGCTTTTGCTTCGAAAAATAGAGCTATCCAACCAGCAGAATCTGAAGTTTTCTAAAGTAAAATGAAAGAAGACGATCAGAAAATTGAAAAGTACGGCTAAAGTAGCCTTGAATTCGACGAAGCGGGTGGTGGGTGTAAGAACGACTGGAATTTTTTTTTGTTAATGCGTGCTTGTATGTTGATGTTTAAAGAAAAATGAATATAGACATATTCGAATATTGTCAAACAAAAAATGGCCTCTTTAATATTTATCATAAGCTATCCCACATGTATTTGGATCGGGATAATCCGATGTATCAAAAAAAGGCAATAGGCGCGCATTTTAATTTAGATTTTTTTTTAAATCTTAGAATTATAAAAAAAATGAATAAAAAAAATGAGAGATCTGTATAATGTTTTAAATTATTACAATTTATTTCTTACTTTGAGCCAATTGGGACTTCTTCCACTATAGCCGGATTTTTTTTAATTTGAAATATTTACTAATTGAGTTGGTTATTGTCATCTTAGACAAATGATTTTATACAACGACAGGAATATGAAAAAAGTTGGGTTATCACTTCGACTTTCTTTATCCATGTTGAAAATGCCTTTTTGAATTGTTTTGAAGTGAAATATTGCTTATTTGATAAACTCATGACGTTATTAAAGAATTTTTTATTAGAAAAGTCTGCTACCGAGCATGCTTAGAAAATTAAGCAATTGCCAGGAGATTGGTCGAGCAATTGCTTCAGATTTGAGCTTTATTCATACCAAACTAGCTTGTTCTAAAAGTAAAAGCTTCTGACTGAGAAAACAGCTGTCAAAAAAAACTTTATTCATAACAACCGAAGCAATTGCTTTAAGCGACTGCTCGACTGCTCGATTCAGTTTAGCAAAAGCAATTACTAGGTTTTTTTCATACCACGTAGTGTGCTTGCACTCACCCAAAAAACTGCGGATGCCGAGTGCATCTGTCCTTCGGTTTAGGGTAAAGTACACGTGCACCGACTCAAATGTTTTATTGAGTTCATCCACTCTCTTTTCTTCGAGTGGTCTCTTTCTAACCAGAAATACAACACAATCTATCATATTTACTTGGTTCCTCTTGTCGCTAGCTTGCCCCCATGTGGTTTTTTTTTCATAGGTACGTTACAACTTGTGGTGCGATAAAGCGATAGAGCAAACTAGAGATGTACCGGGCCCCCTTTTGAACAAAAATGTCCTATGTGTGTTTTAAAAATATCGATGAAGAATGTTATTTTTATAGATAGTTCTATTATATAATGTAATGTAATTTCTATTGATGTTGTTTAATTGAAAAATAAACACAAAGAAGGAAAATATAAGGACACAAGATTACGTTATTAAAAGAAAAATGAAACAGGAAGAATAGTCATTACAAACGATCTAATCAATTCAAATGAACCCTAGCAGCCTGAACGTACCAACATATGTACGTATAAGTCATTTCCTCAAAAGAACTGACTGCTATCGATTGTCTTGCTGTGAGTTGCTTAGGGAAAAAAAGCAATAAGTAAATAAGCTGATTAGGCCAAACCAAGCCAAGGCAAGTGCCGGGGCTTCATCTGATATGTCATCGCCGCCTGCTATTATTATGTACTTTGACCAGCCAGAGTCAGTAGTGGAAGAATTTCACAGCCTACCGCACAACAGCTGAGAAATTCCGTCGTTTGCTGTTCCTTCACCAGGATCAGTTTGTTATGGTCCGTTGTTTAGTGTACACACATCCTGCTCCCGGTGCCGGCACTTTGGGAATTCTGTTACGCGAATGTGATCTATTGTAACGGAAACAAATCGGAGGTGATCGTGTAAAGAGTTTGTTTTTTTTTTACTGTTGTGATTTATTTGTGTCGAACACGTGCTTGCCTGCTCCAGAATGGGTGAAGATACCAGCAGTAGCGACGATTCTCGATCTAGTTCTTGTGGGAATCTGAAAGCCGAAACCAACGGAATCAATCAACGTGGTGAGAAAAGCTAATCCTTCTTACATAATTTCAATGAGAAAAAAATTATGGAGTTCAATATAGGGCTTTGAAACTCCTGTGTATTATTTTTAGAGGAAGTAGTCACCTATACAAAATATAAACAGCTACATATTATGTGATGTTGTCTTAAAGTAGTACGATAACCGATGCGATAACCATACCTTGTTAGAACACTAATTGGATATCTTGAATAGTCTGTCTTCGTTACCGCATTGTTACAACTTGTTTGTAGGTATGAATCATCCATAATGATAAAACTTCTAGGAAAACAAACAATTTGTTCGGATAGTAAAATATGAAAACGTTTTCATGTTAAAGTTTGCAAAGTGCATTGTAATATCAGTCTCGTTTGAACTACGGTACGTTGCACATCGTGTGTGTGAGCTGAATTGAAATCTAATTTATTTTTCTTCTCTCCTTCCACACTCTATTGTCGAGCGGTGCAATGACCCACAACGATACACCAAGGTCATCGAAAAATGAAGTTCGAGTACGGAAATATCACGAAAATTATGCTGGGCCATATCTCGTTATGGCTGAAACAAATGTCGGGAATATATCTGCTGCGAAGATTGCTAAAAGTCTGGTGAAGAAATTTGGTGACGATTTTATACGTGCTATGCCGGTTTCTAAAACCAAAATGAAAATTTTGATGCGATCGAGGGATGCTGCTAATGAAATAGCAGGCATCGGTACCTCAAATGAAGTGCGTTTTTTTATCCCCCAACGGCTGGTGGAGTGCCTTGGGGTAGCCTATATTGAGCCGGATATTTGTGATGAAGAATTGAAGTTTGCTAATGCGTACGATAAACGCAAGTCGAATCAAGTTGATAACCCGGAGATAGTTCATGCTCGTCGTGTGCTTAGAAAATTAGCTGATGATAAAGAGGAAGCCCTGTTTACGGTGATTTTTACTTTCGCTGGGCAGAGTTTACCTACTCACATCGAGTTGAATAGAGTGCTTTATTCTGTTAAGCAGTACATTTATCCTGTCCGCCAGTGTGGTAACTGCTGGCGCTTGGGACATGATAAAAAAGGATGCAAGAGTGCTAAACGCTGTAACCAATGCTTGGAGCAAGTGGGCGGCGAAGATCATGCATGTGAAAATAGTGAGCCCCAGTGCGTTAACTGTTTGGGCTCCCATCGGGCCAATGATCACAAGCTTTGTCCGAAAATAATTCAAAAAAAGAAAACCGATAAAGAGCGGCGCGACACTTTTTCACAAGGACGTGTCGATTGGTTTTGTGGAACAACTTCAAATGAATCATCAAACTCACTAACTATCATCTCCCAACCAACAACAAAATCCACCGTGGCAGTTGCTTGCCAAACAAGTAATGTTGACAAGAATGGGTCTAATCCTTCCAGCAAACGTCGTCATAATGTCGATTCGGACGATGAGCTTCCCCAACTTGAAGTTAACATTTCTGACGGGGTTTGCGATTCGATCCGATCGACGATTGAATCTACTGAGGTCATCGATATCGTTGCAGAGGCTCTGGAAGTTCCTGAGGAAGATGTTGAAACTCGACAAAAAATTCAACAAATGGTTTTGGAGAGAATTTCGGATGTTGTAAGTGATAAAATGAAAGGATATTTTGCTAATCTCAGATTATGAAAAACACCACACCGAGCACTTTAACAGCCACCGTTCCTCTGCAATGTCTACAATGGAATTGTAGAGGGATAAATAGTAAACGCTCATCTTTAATCCAGCTCATAAATACACACAATATCAATATTTCGCTTTTGAGTGAAACACATCTCGACAATCACACAAACTTTAGTCTACCGCAGCACACCATTTTTCGTAAAGATCACAGACGAAACTCGATGGGCGTAGCCATCGCGATTCGTTCAGAACTGAATCCCGTAGCATTTCCTATTGCACTGTCAGCGGATATTCAAGCCGTTGCCTGCCAGATCAAATACATCTCCGGGTTGATCACTATTGTATCTGTGTACATACACCCGCAAGCCAACATATCGCAGACTCAGTTTGATAATTTTTTATCAACCGTTCCGAAACCGTGCATCATTGGAGGAGACTTTAACGCAAAACATCACCTATGGGGAAGCGATCATGGAAACACACGTGGAGACCGTCTTCATCAAGCCATCGAAACATCTCATCTCGTCATTCTCAACAATGGTCAGCCAACTAGGTTTGATGTAAACCGGTCGTGGGGCGCAATTGATATCACGCTGGTTTCTTCGAGCCTTAGTTTGTGCTTCGACTGGGAGGTTTTGGATTCACCAAATGGAAGCGATCATTTTCCGATAGTTTTTCATTCGAGTACTACATGCGCGATGAAATTCTACTCTGGAATCAATGTTCGGAAAATCGACTGGGAACGTTTTACCGGAAGCCTCGAGGAATCATTCGTCGAAAATGGAGAACCGGATAGCTTTGATGTCTTCTTTGAGCTGATTTGGCAAGCACTGCGCAGATCCTGTCCATCAGTAAACTCGAACCACACTCGCCGAATACCGCAACCCTATTGGGACGAAGAGCTAACAGAAGCGAAGAAAGCCACCAGAGTTGCTTTCCGCGCTTGGAAACGAGAGCTGTCAACCGAAGCTTACGAAGGGTACGCTAATACAGAACGAAGGTTCAGAAATTTGGTACGCGAGAAGAAGAGGAAAAGTTGGCAACATTTTTGTGATAGTTGTGATAGTTCTACGTCCCTCACAACCTTATGGAGGATGGCTAGAAGATTCAAAGGGCGCGGAGAGCCATCAAAAAACCTTAGAATTTCGGACAATTTGGCCAACGATGTTTTGGACAAGTTGGCTCCCTCATCTGCCAAAAATCCACCCCCGGCTTTTCTACAATGTTCGTGTTGCCCTCAAACTGGTTTACCATTCTCAGTATCGGATATTCAAGCAGTTTTAAAAATCGGTAAAGATTCGGCTCCTGGTTTGGATGGTGTTCCATATTCCGTCATAAATCATCTCCCATGGGCGGCGCTTAGTCAGTTGCGAAAAATCTATTGCCAAATTTTTGCTTCAGGAAGAATTCCGGAAAGCTGGAAAACCTTTAAAATTGTACCGATTCCTAAAAGTGGTCATGATCCGATTTCTCCTTCTGCTGTTCGCCCAATCGCGTTAGCTTCATGTTTTCGCAAAGTGTATGAACTCATAATCAAAGATCGACTAGAACATTTCATCGAAAACAACAACTTATTCCCTTCAGCTATCAACGGTTTTAGGAAAGGACGAGGAACAATGGATGCGTTGTTTCCCCTGATTAATGAAGCTTCTTTAGCTTTGAAAAGAAGAGAGCATGTGGTGATATGTAGCCTCGATATCAAAGCCGCCTACGACAACGTGGAAATTAATGTTCTGGTCCGCGAATTACGCTCATTAACAGTCCCTGAATGCCTAGTAAGAAGTATCTTCCATCTTTTTGAAGAAAGGAATTTGTGCATTTCAAATGGATTAGATTCAATATCTAGGACAACGTGGAAAGGCCTTCCTCAGGGATCTCCACTAAGTCCGTTATGCTTTAATGTTGTGATCAGTGGATTGATCAACAGTGTCCCTCCTGATGTGATAACCGTAAATTACGCCGATGACACAACAATTGCTGTAAGAGGAACCTCGCTGGAGCATAGTTGCGAATCTCTCCAAAGGGCAGTGGATATAGTTGTGGAAAATATTTTCGACCTTGGGTTAGAACTTTCGCCCACGAAATGTAAGTGCCTTCTGATCTCGACACAACAATGCGATAATCCCCCAGAAATAAATATCGGCGGTTGCACTTTGGAATACGTCAGATCCCTGAGGTTACTCGGCATGTACCTCACACGAAATCTGTCGTGGTCGTGTCATATTAGAGAGGTACAAAAACGTACGGCTCCGTATCTTAACTTTCTACGAAGCATATCGGGCCAGTCATGGGGAGCACATCCAGCAGCAATGTTAGCTATTTTCAAGTCATGTGTGAGATCAATATTGGAATACGGTTCCATATTTATGACGGAGTTAACACAAAAAGAAGCCATCGTTTTGGATAGACTACAATGGGCAGGAATTCGAATCTGTTTGGGCTCCACAAAAACCACCCACACAGGTTCACTCGAAGTGATGGCTGGTATTATTCCGCTGCAACAAAGAAGAGAACTTGCTGTCATGCGTTTTGTAAATAAAAGAGCGTCACTTTCTTCTTGGCATGGTCAATACTCCAGACCGATCTTGGAAGGTGGCTTAGTGGCTACGGGAATACACCGCGCCATAAGAATGCTTAACGAATTTATTCCACTTGAACAGCCTCTAAATAATCTCCCATGCTACATGGTCAACCGTGAAGTTGTAAGAACAATAATATCCATTGATCTCACTGTTAAACGGTTATGTTCAGAACACCAGAACTCATCGGCAGCTGATTTGGTTTCAAACTATCTCTTGGAAGTGTATGCCAACGCGAAAATCTTGGCAACTGACGGGTCGAAAGATATACACGGCACAGGTTATGCTGTGGTAAATAGTTTTGGAGCGCCTGCAGAAGGGATCAAACTCGACAGTAAAGCATCAGTTTATATGGCAGAGCTTCTAGCAATCAGGCATGCTGCGAAAATGATCGTAAGCCTTCCTGTTGCTCAGTATATTATTCTAACCGATAGTTTGAGTTGTCTCACGAGCCTTCAAAAAATCAACATCAATCAAAAATATCCCGTTGCTTGGTACGATATAAAAGCTTCCATTCTTGAAGGACAAAGAATGGGGCACGAGATCCATCTGATATGGGTTCCGTCTCACAGAGGTATTCCAATGAACGAGTTGGCAGATCAAGAGGCGAAAAGTGCGTGCATCAATGGTGGTACAGCAGATTATATTTTAACATCATTCGACATCCAGTTTCCGATTCGGCGTACAACAGTGCACAAATGGCAAGCAAAGTGGAATGCAGGAACTAAAGGACGTTTCTGTCACAGCATCATCTCTAACGTTTCGCTCCAACCATGGTTTAGTAGCTTGGATCTCAACCGCAGACAAATTGTAATCCTTTCCAAATTAATATCAAATCATTCACGGCTCCCTGCTCATCTGACTAGAAATGGTATCCTATTGGACGCGACGTGCAGTTGTGGCGAATCCATCGCAGATCCTGATCACATTATCTTCGCATGCAGCAGATTTGAAAATCTTCGTAGACCTATTTGGCGAATTTTAATGAAAAAAGGAATTCCACCCGATATTCATTTGATACTAAAAAAGAAAGACATTGAATTATATAAAACGATAGCTAATTTTGTAATTGAATGTAAAATAGACATGTAAGTAGAAGAGTAATTAACACTTGGCCGGTTATGTTATAGAGGTAAAGCCAATAAAAAAATTAAAAAAAAAAAAAAAAAAAAAAGTGCATTGTAATATTTATTAAAATGAGGAATTCCAATTTTATATAGAAATAGAAATTCAGAAGAAAAGTTCTGATTAAAAATTAACAATCAGAATCGGGAATGCAATTTCTGGCTTCAAAGTGATGCATTTTGTTTGAGTTCAAAATCATTCATATTCAGAACCAGACCTAGGAACTCAGATTTAGAGCAAAGATGCAGGATTCTAAATAATATTCAGAATTCGATTGAGCTCATATTCCAGGTTCAAATCGAGACTCCCAGCACCGCAGGGCTTCAACAAGCAAGTGCCATAATTATCAATTTTGTGTTAAATACTTAGCTAATGAGTTCAGAATAAAGAATTGGAATGTAAATTCAGGTATAATAACATATAACTACATTACCGTTCTATATTCATAATTCAGCCATTTCAGTAATGAACTTTCATAACTTTTGACGCTGGTGATATCTTCTGTTAACATTTTCTACTATTGGCTAGGGTGGCAATGGTTGTATAGGAAAAATTTCTTCGACGAATTTTGAAAACCGATTTAATTGAACTTGATTTAGAGGTGTCTCAAAGCGCTATATGTTAAGGTTTTTTCACCCTCAAAAATCAGCAAAAGGGGGGCCACAGATAGATCAGAAAATTCGAAATTTTAATTTTGATGTCATATGACTTAAAAGTGCATGAAACGAGATCTGGATTTATCTCGAAAAAAATGGGCAATATCGATTTTCGGGGACTAGTCGTTTTTCGGAAAATCAGCTTAATCCCAGAAAGTCGATTTTTTTTTTCGAGATAACGTGCATTTTTAAGTCATTCGGCATCGAAATTAAAATTTCGATTTTCCGGATTTCCTTTGGTTCTGCGTAATTTTTCAAACTCTTAAGTAAATTTTTGACAAAACATTTTTTTCGAGATAACACCAGATTTCGACGTTTTATGCATTTTTAACACTAGAAGGACCGGCAAATTGAATATACCTATTCGGACCGCGACCATTCAAAATGACTGGTAAAGGGAAAAATTTTTATATCATAATATTTTAAAACTTTTTTCTTTTGAAATTATTTTGTTATTTATTCGATATCATTTTTGTTATAAAATGGAAATATTTTTTCACCATGGGTGCACGGAATCACCTCATTTTCGCATAGTTGGCGAATGCGTGTATGTCATAAAATGAATATTTCAAATAATTATCAAAAAATTAAAACACATTATCAATTTAATTATAAAATCATGTTAGATGGCTATAGGTATTGACCATGGGTGCACGGTTTCACTTCAATTTTGTTTTAGTACATATTTTCTAGCATCCACCGCTCTGAAATTTTTCAACACGTTGCCTATAAATTATACCTGATACTTTTTCTATAAGTAGAGCAATTCACCATGGGTGCACGGATTCACCGCCATTCATCCAAAATCACTTTTTTGCATGCTAAAGGTAAAGAATAAAGACTATTATAGATTCAAATGAAAAATTGTGTTGAATACATGGTTTTTCACTATGGGTGCACGGATTCACTGCGTTTTAATCAAATATTGGACTTTTTGCAAATTTTTTAAAAGCATTTTTACAAATCTTAACTAAACCAAAGGCGAAACCATGTCTTTCATGTTGAGACATAATGATTTAAATAACGATTTTTATTTTAAGTTCCGTTTTTTCATTCCTGGAAAAAAATATTTTAATTATATCTTGAAATAATAAATTTATTTATTTATTATTAAAAACCAAGTTTTTGCAATCGTATATTTATCTGATAAGATCTGATCAACATCCAAGAAATTGGAAAACGGTTACCATGGACCGAGTGAATTTAAGGAATTATATGCATCAAGTTATGTCGTGCGACGGAAAACAGTGAAAATAAAAATAATTAATCAACATTGTCAAATGTACACGTTGATTTGTTTTTCCTTAAAAGTTTTTTGATTGATCAATATTGCATTTCAAAAACCTATCATATCTAACTCAAAAATATTTTGTGTTCTGAAGCAAGTTGAAAACTATTTATTTCTATATAATTCTCAACGGCGAATTTACAGCCAATCCGTGCACCCATGTTGAAATATCTTAGCGCCGATGTGGTCTATCAGATAGGCTGGCGCGAGTCTGGTCTAGGTATGCCAGGCGTACTGGGTTTGTTTCCCGGTATCGGCAAGAAAACAATTGGGTTCAAACCCCATAAGTTGCCGACAGGTAAGATGTGTTTCCTCTTATAATAAGAATGCTCAATCAGTTGCCAGCGGGCCAGGTATATACACGGGTGCCGGAATACTTGTAAGTGAACTTCCATTGGAAGTTTGTCGAACCTAATAATCTAAGAATGTATGTGAATACATACTTGGGCAGAAACTGCGGTGAATCCGTGCACCCATGGTGGATAACCAACATATAAAAAATATTCCGTGCACCCATGTTGATATATCATTTAAATTATTCAGTTTCATAGCTGATGTCTTAAAATTTGAATAAATGAGTCCACAACTCAAAATTATTTGGCTCATTCTAGTTTAGTATAAAACATATTTATCACCTAAAACTACTCGATTTCTCTAATGGACATGTATTAAATCTTACATAACTTTTACAAATCTTGATGAAATTTCGCCAAATTTTGACAGAAAGTTTGATTATAGTTGAGCAACAAAACGGACTAAAAAAATTGGAAGGTACCTGCTTGAAGCGCCACACAGCGGTCAATCCGAGAACTTTTTCTACAAATTTTCATGACTTCGCATCGAAAATCAATAATTTCATTACGAATGACACACTCCTGCCCACCATAAATCAACTAAGGTTCATTGTCTTGAATGTAGATTGCAAATGAAACCAAAAGCAAGCGAAAAAAATTTATCTTGTTTGAGTTATAGGGTTGTGAATTTTACCAGTCATTTTGACTGGTCACGGTCCGAGTGTCCATGGCGAATTTTTTCTCGCTTATTAAAAAAGCTAGTGAAATAAAAAATACACAGTTTGTAGAGATTCAAAATTCATGAAAAGTCGTATTTTTTGCGAATTTTTAAAGCGTATTGTTTAAAAGATATTCAACAAACAAAGTGTCCAACCAGTCATTTTGACTGGTGCAGTCTTTCTAGTGTTAACTCATTTGCCATTAAAATTGAAATGTCGATTTTTCCGATTTACTTTAGTCCCCCATTTATTGATTTGTGAGGGTAAAAAACCGAAACTTTGTGGAATCCCTGAATCAAGTCCGATTGAGCTGAAATTTTGCACAGGTCAATTTTTTGGGACAGTCTTCAAAATTTATATGGTCGGCTAGTGAAATTCGACATGACCCATTTGGCTGCCACCCTACTATCACAACTATCACATTATTATCCCCAGAAGCTTAACGTTATCCAAACTTTACACATGTTAGTTTCACCCCGGAATCACATGTTCAAAATCACCCCGGAAAATTGGAATTGAAATTGAAAAGTTCGATTTTCGTACAAAAACTGTATTCCAGGCCACAATTTTTTTTAAAACTAAATTTAGTAAGATGATAAAGCTTAGTTCTTTTAGAAATGAGACAGTTGCGAATGCGTGTATCTCAATAACATTCATTTGATCGAAGAGCTTTCTATGAAGGAAATGAAGGTAATCTTATGATGATTCTTGGAGAAAATTTAAAAAAAAATATTTAT
This sequence comes from Uranotaenia lowii, assembly GCF_029784155.1. Lineage (NCBI taxonomy): Eukaryota > Metazoa > Arthropoda > Insecta > Diptera > Culicidae > Uranotaenia > Uranotaenia lowii. Next base: position 368,179,762 of record NC_073692.1, on the reverse strand, counting down.
AATTTTTTGTAAGAAAGTTTTCTACTTTATTCTTGGTACCTCCTATCGGCTGGCGCACACTTTCTTCAGTAATGATAATGATCAGTTTTTCAAAATTATACTTCGTCGAATCTGCATTTTAGGTGGTTGCATCCTTCTCCTTCAATTTCTGCTATTTTTCGGTCCAATCCTTATCTTTTAAAAGAAACTGAGGGCAATTAAGTGGATCCGTTTCGATAAAAACAAAACTTGATTATTTTTGAGATATTTTAAAGCGATTTTAATGGAATTTCTGCTGGCAAAATCTGACAATAACGAAGTAAATGTATCATGAGATTAAACTTAAAGTAAAATCGGAAAGTATAGATCGTAGGCTGCGAAGCGCAAATACAAGATTACTTTTTTTTAGGATTTTAAAAACAGCGAAAACCAAAGTTTTCGTTTTGAAAATTTGTTGTTTTTTCCACAGGAGCAGAATCTTGGCAAATCATCATATTTTATACAAATCAACCAGTAAATACATACTTTAATATGCTGGAGACCTTGCCTCGAGCAGACATGGTATAGGATTCAAACGCTGGAATTTGTTTGAAATTGGGTTTTTTATAAGTTTTGTCGTTCATTAGAAATCATCTGTCACATAGCCTCGGAACCGGCTATACAGCTTACGAACTCTGGAACTGCCAAAAAATTGTTGTTAAAGGTTAGGTTTGTATAACTAATAACTAGGCAACACTTTCAACTTATCAGGGAAATTTTTTTTTGAACATTTCAGCGATCTACGCTTAGTTTTTCGTTTATTCAAAATTGAAAAATGCTGGTATGAGACTTGACTTCCCTGATGCCTCATAACCGTACTTGCCGATCATGTGCTGCACTCCAATGCTTGATTTGAACTTTGTGGATATTTTTGACAGTATTTTCAAATATTCCACCACTCACACAGAGTAATTATTTGAATAATCAACGGTTTTGTCCGCTACCAATTTAATAATAACGGATTTTGAAGGAAACTGTGCAAAATTATTTTTTTCTATTTCTCTTACATCGTAATTATCTCAAAAACGCGTAAATTTTAAATTTTGAAAAAAATAGGTCTGATAGTACTTTTCACAGGCAGCAAAATGCTGTCAAAATTTTGAATGTCCGATAACTAGCAAATGAGCTATAAGTAAAAGAAAGTGTCCCATTTCTAAAAGAACTAAGCTTTAGTGTGATTGTTGATCTTATATAAGTAGAAAATTTGTACAAAAAATATCGTCAGAGAAAAAGGTTATCAAAGTTTAAAGATGAAGTAACAGAGCGCATGTATATCATTCCATAGAATAATGAAGAGTACTTTAGGACTGCAGGTTTGGGTTAATGTAGGTTAACGAAAATTAAATAAGTAGAGGAGAGTAGGCTTTGGTTGAAGAAAGTGAAAGACGCGTTTTTTTAGGAGCTGGAAAATTTCTGTTTTGGAAAATTTGAATATATATTTAAAGTTTTTACACGAATATTAATGCGAAACTTATAACTTATAATACAGTGGACAACAGGAAGTGTACGTTTGAGGTTCGCAGCGGGTTTGTTGTTCTACGTAGTGAAATCGTGCCGGAACAACCTATAAGGTGTCCTTTCCAACACCAATTCTCTTCCCGGAATGTACCTTCATTGGCAAAAGAAGTATGCAGAAAATCGAAAAGATATTTTGCAACAGATGCCGCTGTAAATTGAGTGCGAAAACTTTCTATTAGTAGACCTCGATTTAATGTTAGAATAGTTCAAATTTTTATATTAAGCGCATCTTAATTGGTGTTTTAAGTAAAGAGAAAAAGTTTAAAGATCTTTCAAGCCGTGGAAAGGTCTCATTATTCCGGAAAGTTTTCTGAACTGGAATAAAAAAAAAGAAATGGAAAATTTGCATGTTTTTTAGCGGGTGATCCCAAACTTTTGGCCGGCAGTGTTGGTACCTATCAGATACTTTGTTGAAAAGAAAAATGAGAAATGTAACTTTTTCATTTTCCAGGGTGCATACGGGTTTTGGCCATGCTGGTGTTAGAAGAAGAAGTTAATGAACATTGAATATTTAAACATATGAAAGTCTCTATGAATGGTACGCTAGAAACTTTTCAAAAATGCTCGTCAGCTTTCATATTTACTGTCGTTCAATAATATTTTTATGAGAAAATGACTCCATAGATTGAAATGCAAATTTATATTCTGTTAATTTCATAAAATTTCATAATACATAAAGACATAAATACATAATACAAAAATACTATTGTCGTGGTCGCGCCGATTTGATTAAAAACGCTTTTTTAAAATTATAACTGATTTTGCCAAAATTTATTTTTTTTAAGCATCCCGGATCCTCGGATCCCTTTTCTATTTTAGATTTTCCCGGTTTAATGTTGAAATTTCCGGTTTGTCCGGTTTTCCAGTAAGTTAATTTAGAAATTTCCAAGATTTCTGAGGTACAAAAGTTGCCCTTTTGGTCAAAATGATAGTGTTATTTTTTTTCGGAGTCCCGGATTTTTTTTCCATACAAAATGTTTAATCGAAACCTGCGTATCTGGATTTCATACCAAAATCTTAAAAAATTGTATTGACCAAGAAGGATACCTATGCCACGGTGCCCCCTTGGACCGTTATTATAAAAAAAAAGTGACCATCAAAACCAAGTGTAGGGCTCGATTCCTTAGGTTATTCTACACCTCTGGGCAAATTTTTAAAAAAATCCCTAGTCGAATTTTCGAGAAATCTTGATTTGAAGTTATTAGGTCAAAAAACGAATATAAAGCATGGATCACCAACAATCTGGACGCATTAAAAAGGGTCTATCTCGGAGCTATGTAAACGAAATAAAAATGTTTTGTACTCAAAATGTAGGGTTTTTATTGCACTTTAAAGGAAAATAATAAAAAAAAATATTCCGATGTTTTTTTTTATGAAATTTTGAACTTTTCATCGAGAACCGCTCATCATAGTTTGGACATCCTATTCGCTGACCTAAACGGCCCTTTTGTTCCACAATCTCTTCATCTAAGTTGCATCCCGAGTCGTCCTACCATTCTTCTTCATCTTCTGCTTGACAATTGCCCAAATTTTTTTTCGATAGGGTGGAATTGAGGGCAGTTTGGTTGGGATGTCTCGATACCACTGTAGTACCTCTTTGCTGTAGTGGCAGCTTGCCAAATCTTACGAAAACTTTACTGGTCCTTTGTGAGATCTAATGTACGGAAAAAACGTTTATCAGGCACTACTCCTTGTACATTTTGGAGCCCATGGTCTTGTTTTTTACAAAAAACCGGGGTTTTTCGTCCGCAGCTGCAAATACCTTGCCAGATAAAACACTTTCTTGCAAACTTATCGGCAAAAACGAATTTGAACTTGGTGGGGACATCACCCCGACCACTGGCTTGTAAATTTTTTGGCCAGGAAGCCGCCCAAAATCCATCTTCACGTACGTTTCGTCATCCATGAGGATGCATCCGTCGTTCTCCGTTAGAAACTTGTAACTTCCGGGCCCGTTCTTTGGCTACTACATTCTGCTTCAATGTTCGTATTGGTTGCTTACTGGCCTGATAAGATCGTATTCCTTCGCTTGACAAGTGCATTGATTGATTATAATAGTAATCTTATATGTTAGGATTAGCTTTTTACTATTAGTCTGTATCATTAACGTTTATTTTACGTTTCTTCATTAAAAATCACCATTACTAGTTGAAAATCACTCTTTATTTCTCATTCCAAAGAAAGTAACACTTAAGTTAAATTAAAACCATTAAACCGTATAAACAACATACTTAAGCCTGTTTAGTGAGTTAAGTCAGTTGTAAATAATTACAATTGTAGCAACGGTAACATGTACCTTCCGGTTGAAAACATCTCGGAAAACTTGTTGGACCTTTTTGGAGGTATCTTGGCGATATTAAATACTTCTTCTTCTTCTTCTTCTTTCTTCTGTTCGAAGTTATCCTCTGACAACTTCTATTTTGTGGCCCAGTGACTTAGACTATATGGCCATTTTCATACGTTGTCAGCAAGACGGCTAGCCGTATTGCTTGCAACGGGTCGATTATGTGTACAAGTACCTTAGCGTTTTATTGTTCATATTTTTAAATTAGCTTTTTGGACAAAATCAGTAACTTCTCTGTAAAGCTCATTGTCGTTCAATTTCAGTAAATCAGTTAGACATGTAAAACGTAATTCGAATGAATAATTGGACCTCAGGTTGTTAAATTTTGGACAAAATAGTATCGAGTGTTCTGCTGTTTCTGGGGACTGACAAATGTTACAGTCACCATCGTCTTCGATTTCCATGATGTTCAGCCAAAATCTCGAGTGGTCGTGCCCTGTGAGTAGTCGGTTTATGAGGCGAATTTCGTGTCCTTCAAGATCCTTTTTGTGAAACCACGGTGTAGGCAAGTATTCTGGGTAAACCTTTCTGAATGTCTTTCCTTTCAGAGTGCCTTGTGCGTCGCAGTATTCTTCGTACCATCTTTTTGTTTCGACGAGCTTCTGTTCTTCAAATTTATTGAACGCATCTTTCAAAAAAATTTGGTTTTCCAAAACTGGAGCAGTGTCAGACAGTCCCATGTTGGCCAATGCATCAGCAATATCGTTTCCTTCAATGTTGATGTGGCTAGGAATCCATTGAAAAGCAGTGCCAAAACGCTGTGCTATCTCTAGAATCTCTACAATCAGAGCAGGTCCTTGCAAGTCATCGAACGTGTTTCCAAGGATGGTACAGGCGGATCTTGAGTCAGTGTATATAACTGCTTCCGGTATTTGTTGATCCTCTATACACTTCATGGCTGTTCTGATGGCAATAATTTCGGCAGATGTGATGCTTGTTTCGTCGTTCAAACGGTAAAAGTATCTAGTTTTAGCACATTCATTGTATATGCCAACTGCACAAGTGTTATCTTTTTTTGAGGCGTCCGTGAAGATTCTCCTGCGTCGACTGTATTTTTTGTGCATAGTGAACAAAACCGCTTGTTTCATAATTTTTGGGCTGATATTCTTTTTAGTTAGAGTTATTCCTTCAAACTGTGTTGCAATTTCGATGTGGGATGTTTTATTGAAATTTTTGGTCTTGGTAATTTTATCGAAAGTGTGTTTATTCTTGAGGTACATTATCTCTTGATAGCTGTATCTATTGATTGGTGTTATTCCTGTGTCATTCAAATTTTGAAGTTGGTATGCTACTATGTTGTTTCTACTGATACATCTGGCAATTTCTTTGCAAACAACTTCTTCCTGGCGCAGGTTCAGGGGTTGCTGTCCTGATATTGCCATGAGTGCATTTAGTGGAGTGGATTTTGTGCAGCCGGTCACCCTGCGAAGACATTGATTGTTAACTACCGCTATTTTCCTTTTATTTGTGTTGCTCGCGTTATTTTGAACAGCTACACCATACTCTGTGATGCTTCGCATGAGCGCCTTGTATATATTGCTCATAGTTTGAGGATGTGAACCAGTTCGCGTGCCAGATATTATTTTAAGCATGTTTAATCTATCGTTTATTTTTCCTACTGTTTCTCGTGTGTTAATACCAAAGCTTAGTGAACGGTCCAGAGTAACCCCAAGATATTTATGACTCCTTACGGTTTCTAGTTGGGTTCCTTTGAGATTAACCGTTAATTTTTTGTTGCTAGCTTGGAAGATGATTGCTTTAGTTTTTTCAGGATTGATAGCAAATTTCAAAGACTCTGCCACTTCGACGAATTTGTTCATATATTCTTGTGCGTTTCTGTTCAATTCGTCTAATTTATTGCCTGTCACTAGGATGCCGAAATCATCGGCAAATTGAACGAGATTTATTCCACTATGATCGATCTTATGTAGTTCTAACGTGTACAGGTTGAATAGCGTAGGTGAAAGAACATCCCCTTGGGGTAGACCTTTACTGATCGTTCTGGAAATCGTTAAGTTTCTTATCTCGAGGGATATCTTTCTATTTATCAAAAACGAGGATATCCATGTTATTATGTCTCCTGGTATACACAGATTGATAAGAATATTTTCCAATTTGCTTGGATCTACTGCGTTAAAAGCGTTACTTAAATCCACACAGATAAGGGCAACCATTTTCTTTTCTCTCTTATATTTTTTAATGGAATTAACAACGAAAGATAGACAGGTAGTTGTGGACATGTTCTTTCTGAACCCGAATGATGTTTCTGGCAGAATTTTATTTTTATCTATAAATGCATTGAGATCTTCTAATACTGCACTGTTTATAATTTTTGTGGTTGTAGGAATGAGGCTTATCGGTCGTTTTCCAGATGGTAAATTTTGGTCCCTCCCTGGTTTAGGGATTGCTACCACTTTTATAGATTTAAGAGTGTCGTCAATAAAACCTCTCTTCCACATTTTATTCAGATCGTCTATTATGTTGATAATCACATCCGGGTTGATGTGTCGCAATGTTTCGTAGGAAATACGGTCACTACCTGCAGCTGAATGCTTATTCTTTTTAGCTAGAATTCTATCCCATTTATTCTTGTTCATTAAATCTTGTGTGGCAACTGGAATTGGCCATTCCCAAAACTGGGGATCATGTTTGCCGAAATGAAGATCTAAGAATTCTTCAGCTAGCTTAGAATCCTCGTACATAACATTGTTAACTTTCGCCCTAACTCTCTTGCCTGTCAATCTACCAACTTTTAACCACAATTCCTTGGAACTAATGAACGGATTCAATTCTTTAGGAAACTCTTCAATTTTTTTCCTTGTTTCTTCTCGCTTTTTCCTCAAGAATATCGACGCCTTTTTTTTTAATTCTAAAAGATTTTGAAGGTTCGATTGCGAGTTAAATTTTTTCCTTGCTATGCATTTTTCTTTCCACGCTTGCTCCACTTCGTCGGTCCACCAGAATTTAGGCTCCCTCGTATCTTTTTTCCTGTTAACTTTATAGGTCCTTCTGACTACTGGGAGTAGATCCTCTACAGTTTTGATTTCCCTTGGATCTAACTTAGCCATTTCTTCATATATTTTTGCTGTGTTGTAAATGTACTTTTTAGTCCTGTGCTGTATATTGCCTATCAATGTTTCAATAACCATGTGATGGCTACCGATACTAAAATCTTTAACATTCCACTGTATCGCTGACATCAATTCAATCGAACATAACGTGACATCAATTGCCGAAGAGCTCGCATTTAGTTGAACGGGGATAAAAGTTGAGGAGCCATCATTAAGAATCAAATTATTGCTGTTATTTATTACATTCATCAGTATTGTACCTTTCCGGTCACAATCTTCACTACCCCATGTGTAGTGATGTGCGTTAAAATCGCCTCCAATCAAAACCTTTTTATAGTTCCTAACGCTGTTAAAAATTTTTGTTACATCTTCTTCAAATTCCGCAGTAGAGATAGATGGGCTCATGTACACCGATACAACTACCAGATCAAGTGATAGTATTTTTATAGCACAGGCTTGTGTCCAACGACCGATGTTGGGTAACGGGATTCTAACAAAATTGTAATTATTATTCAGAAAGATTGCTGCTCCCCCATAATGATCATCTCTTGCCTGAGAGATCAAATGATATTTGGAAATTTTGTATCGATTTGTATTGATGTAACATTCATTTATCCATGATTCGGATATAAGAGCAATATCGTATGAAACCTCAACTAGAGTTTTAGTGAGTTCTGCCTTATGTTTTTCTAAGCTCTGTATGTTACACTGAATTACTTTTATAGTAGCCATTTTGGTATAATGTATAGGTTTTTAAAGTATATGTCTAACTGAGTTTTTATTTTACTGATTGAAGTTACTAATATTTATTTATTTGTCGTAAATCGAGTTTGCTAATTTAAAGTACTTTTGTGTACACATTTTAAACTTACTTTTCGTTGTTTCCTCGTTGCCAAGCTGTTGTAAGAAGTCCGCATAGAAGCTCATTACAGTTGCTTGGGTTTGCTGGCTAGCCGTCATCTCTGCTTTTTTTGTGGCCATCTGGATCAGATGCTCCCACCTTTCTTTCTCCTCTACGTTGTTCGGATTAGTTGGTTTGCCTGTCGACTTTTGTCCGGTGTTTACCTCCTTGATGATGTTGCGTTCAGTCATGGTTTTATCCGTATTTGCGAGATTGTCGGATCTAAGCCGTTTTCCTCCAACTGGCTTGCCATTGGGTCTGTCCGGGTATACTTTGACTGCGGGTACAATTTTTCTTCGTTCCAAGTTTGTTAGTTGCCATTGTTCACGTAGATTATGAGAGACGCCGTGTTTCTTCGATGTTATATTGGCATAAGAGTTTTCGATCGATGGAAACTCATCCAGATTTTCCAAGGCAGAATAAGAATTCTGGGTCCAAATAGGCACCTGTTCAGTCGCTTCAGCAAATGTCACCGTTCGCTTTGCCATCAACGATTTAATGTTCTTTTGTCTTTCTTTTTCAGGACACTCATCGTGTTGCGACATATGATCGGGAGATTTACAGTGTGCACATTTTACCGGGTTATTACATTTTGCGAAGTCTTCAGAATTATCGTGTTGGACAGCACATCGCCCACATCGTTTTTTCCCTCTGCAATTGTCTGCCCGATGATTAAACCTGAGGCAGTTCTCGCAGACAATCAGTTTTTGAAAAAACGGTCTCACTCGGGTTGAGCAAGCGAACAATCGAATTCTATCTGGAAGCTCATTCGATCTGAACATCACACTTATGCGATTCGTGGGTACTGGTTTTTTATCAACATACCGTGTCAAGCGTTGAACATTGACAATGGGAACATCACACTCAATATCCGCTAAAATCTCTTCGGGATCGATCTCCGTCGGGACTCCAAAAATAATTCCGGTCACACAAACCAGATGTTGCGGCACATATGCCTTGAAGACGCTACTTGGGTCTTTGTTTACTTCCTCCATAATCATGTTTGCCTTGATAAAACTATTAAAGTAAACCATGATACGGTTCCTTCCATTCTGCTTCATGTCTATTATGTTTTGCTTGAACTTCTCCTTTTTCCGTAGAGTTGAACCAACCATGAATTTGTTAATCCGCGCTCCTTCTACTTGTTCCTTTAGTTCGAAATAAACCCTATACGGGGCCGAATCCGCGTGTGTGTAGGTGATGTTGATGAACTCTTTCTTCGCTGAACCACGTTCTTCATCCCGTCGCACTCGCTGTAGCTCTAAGCTAGCTGCTCCAGGTTCATCCATATTATCGTCGGTGAGTTCCCTCGCTTTCCTAATTGAGTTAGGTGGATCCGCCATTTTGGATTTTACCCACGCCAATGGCGTGCTTTTTCTACAGAGAAATCTCTGTTAATCACTGTTTTCTTTTCACTTCTACTTCACAAAGCACTTAAATGATTCGAAGAAGTCTTTCTGTAAATCTAATTCACTTCCAGAATCACTTTTAAATGTCTATTTTTTATTCCACTCGATATGCTTAAAAACGCGTCTGTCTCACTCGTCGTTCGCGAACAGAATGATTAAATACTTCGAATTATGATTAAAGCATGGATCACCCAAAATTTTGACGCACTGTTTATTACACCATTTCGCTACTAGTTGTCGGATCTGGAATGTTTTGACAGTACTTTGTTTGGAAATTTTTCCTCTATCAGTGCTGAAAATTTCATTACAATTCGATTTGTTCCAAAAAAGTTACACGTGATGGAAGCCGCGAGACGAGAATTAATTTTGGACACCCACGTCAAAAACCCGACGTGGCCGGGTTCAAAAATCGCGAAATTTGTAAAAAATGGTCAAATCATCCGTCTGCAGCGTTGTATGGTTCCGTGAGATGCATACTATCGATCGGCAGGTTCATACCCAGCGTCTTAGTGGACCTGAGGATCGGAAACTGCATTTGAAGGTGTTGAGAACGATCAAGGCAAACACAGGGTAGTCGGACTACGACATCGCCAAGAAATTCAACGTCGACCGGTACACCGTCAGAAGAATTAGTCTCCGCGAAGGAATACGATCCTATCGGGCCCGGAAGTTATACAACAAGATTCCAACGAAGTAGAACGGATGCATCCTCATGGATAAATTTATAAGCCAGTGGTCGGGGTGATGTCCCCGCCAAGTTCAAATTCGTTTTTGCCGATAAGTTTGCAAGAAACTGTTTTATCTGGCAAGGTATTTGCAGCTGCGGACGAAAAACCCCGGTTTTTGTGAAAAACAAGACCAAGGACTCCGAAATGTACAAGGAGGAGTGCCTGAAAAACGTTTTTTCCGTACATTAGATCTCACAAAGGACCAGTAAAGTTTTCGTAAGATTTGGCAAGCTGCCACTACAGCAAAGAGGTACTACAGTGGTATCGAGACATCCCAACCAAACTGCCCTCAATTCCACCCTATCGAAAAAAAATTTGGGCAATTGTCAAGCAGAAGATGAAGAAGAATGGTAGGACGACTCGGGATGCAACTTAGATGAAGAGATTGTGGAACAAAAGGGCCGTTTAGGTCAGCGAATAGGATGTCCAAACTATGATGAGCGGTTCTCGATGAAAAGTTCAAAATTTCATAAAAAAAAACATCGGAATATTTTTTTTTATTATTTTCCTTTAAAGTGCAATAAAAACCCTACATTTTGAGTACAAAACATTTTTATTTCGTTTACATAGCTCCGAGATAGACCCTTTTTAATGCGTCCAGATTGTTGGTGATCCATGCTTTATATTCGTTTTTTGACCTAATAACTTCAAATCAAGATTTCTCGAAAATTCGACTAGGGATTTTTTTAAAAATTTGCCCAGAGGTGTAGAATAACCTAAGGAATCGAGCCCTACACTTGGTTTTGATGGTCACTTTTTTTTTATAATAACGGTCCAGGGGGGCACCGTGTATGCATTTTGAAATTCGGAAACAAAAATAAAGCAAAAATAAAACAAAAATTTGCACACCCTAATGTGAAAGGCCTCGTATTCAATTTTTTTGAATATAAAATAGGTTGACTCAGCTGTGGTGCTATCGTATCCGAAGATAACAAGGTGGATTATGATTCACCTGATTCACTGCCCTTTTCCGCGAGAATAGTCCCATTTCAACCAGTTACATCAGAATCCTGGAAGCCAAAACATAAAATTAAAAAACTTTAACTAAAATAAAAAGAACCGAAAAAATTAATAGGCTAAAAAAAAGGAATTATATTCTGTCAATATGCGACTAACTTTCCAAACTGTAACCTGGTGACAAAATTTGATTTTGTCTGAATTCATAAAACTTATTCTTAATACCTGCTTCACTAGATAACAAAGTATGTACTTCTTCAACGTTTTCAACGCTGAGTGTTTCTAGTCATCATAATATGAATGACACGGCTTATTTTCAAGTAGATCACGTGTGGTCCTCGAAAGACTTTGCATTTTTTCACGTTAACATATCGTGGTCAATGACCCAGCTGGGTCTAAGTCCTCGAACACTATCCTATTCATTCCTTAAATTGACAGAAAGTCATCATTAAGGTATGTTTAACGCTTATAAAATGTAATTATTATAAAAATATTTATCTTAAAAGCAACAAATGGAATTTATTTTTTTCACAGATATGATAATGCTTTCTTTATAATTATAATTATTTATAATAGATTACTGATCGATTAACTATTTCCTTTTTCTTTTATTTTTATTAAACAGCCCGCCATGAGTACAAAGAAGAAATAATGAAGGATATGACCATCGACAAGATGCGAGAAACGATGAATGTAAGTTTATCACGTAGATACCCATTAAGAGTCAATAGCATGTTTTAGAAATGTTGTACTATCTATCTCATGATGCTTGTTAGTTAGTCTTACAAAATCTTAGATATAGATGAAAATAGTTAAAAGAAGCAAAGTCCGGAGATGATTCATGTCGCTCAAATTAATCTAATAAATTCATCAATCTCTCACCATCCACCAGGCCATGGTCCACGGTCTGGAGAAAGACGTCTCGCGGAAGCTGGATCTGCTCGTCGATGATTTGCTGAGCGAGGTGAAGTTGTTCAATTTGAAAAACTACGAGCTGCGAGAACTCTTCCGGGATTCAAGCTCGTCGTCGCTGAGCAATGGAGCCGCAAAGGACGGCAAGGGCGCCAAATTGGACCGCCGAAAACGATCTCCGAGCGGTAAACTGCCGGATAAGGAATTCGTCGCCCGCAACTCGCTGCTTACCGATCTTTTCGAAGTCAAGCACATCAAGACGATCTACCATATCTTTATTGTGATACTGATTATCATGTTCCTGAACACGGTCGTGCACGATTTTGTTGATCGAGGAAGGTTGGTAGTTAAAATTTAATCAAAGTTACTGTCTCGATTTGACAATACCAATATCTAATTTTCAGCATCAACCTAGGATTTCGACCGATCGTAGGCGGCTTTGGAAACTTCCACATCTCGCTACTGCTCTGGAGTTGCATGCAGCTTTTGACACTATGCGTTTATCCGTGTTTTACTGCATGGGCTCAAATTCGAAGGAGTTTAACAAAAAGTGAGTTTACTTACAATCAAATCTAGATCTCTCCTCACGTTCCTTTATCAAATGTTCTATCCATAGATGATCTCCGGAAAACCTGGGACATTAGCGCCTTGTTCGCCATGGTTCTGTACCAATGTTGCTTCATCGTGTTCGTCATCAAAGCCGTTTTGTGGCTGGATCTGCCACCGGCAGCATCAGTAGCAGTTCTCATGGAGATGACCCGGTTTACCATGAAGGTTCATGCTTTCGTACGTAGTAACGTACCTCGTGCACTGAACGCTTCCAGTGGAGTTAAACGATCATCCGAGGACAAGCCAACCTTTACCGAACTGGTTCCAGCGTTCTCCAAGTTCACGTACTTCCTGTTTGCACCGACTCTCGTCTACCGGGATGAGTACCCGCGAACCAAGCGTATCCGATGGTTTGTGGTCACCAGACACGTGCTGGAGGTGATCGGAGTCATTTTCTACATCAGCTTCATATTCGAGCGGTTCCTGAATCCCGTTTTCGATCACTTTGGAAACGATCAAATCAGTGCGGGAAAGTTTGTGCTGTCCATGTTTAGTAGCGTTATGCCAGCGTCCTTAACCTTTTTATGTGGATTTTACTGTCTACTCCATGCATGGATGAATGCCAGTTCGGAGCTGCTTCGCTTTGCGGATCGAATGTTCTACCGGGACTGGTGGAACGCGTCTTCCTTTGCCGAGTACATCCGCTCATGGAATGTGGTCGTACACGATTGGTTGTATACCTACATCTATAAGGACTCGGTCGAGCATTTGTTCAAAAACTGTAAACCTCTAGCGACGATACTGGTCTTCACCGTGTCCGCTGTATTCCACGAAGTAATTCTAGCATTCGCCTTCCGGTTCTTCTATCCGGTGATGTTTGTGCAATTTGAGTTCATGGGGCTGCTTTTGATGTTCGTGACTAGGAACATGAGTAAGGACGTTGGCAATATTTTGCTGTGGTTTATGTTGTGCGTTGGAAATGGGATTCAGCTTAGTCTCTACAACATGGAGTACTACGCCAGAAGAAACTGTCCAGTAAGTGGGGATTCGCTGGTAGATTACATGATACCAGTTTCGTGGTCCTGCAATGGAATCTCGCATAATCCCAACTGGACCATCACCGGACCATGGGTGATGGATTAGTTAGCTATAAGGTGTTACCAATTAAGATGAAATTTATAGATTGTTCAATTATTGTTTAGGTAAAATATACAAGACTGCTCACATCTAACTCTGATTTATTTTGAAAGAAATTTCAATCATTGGCCGGGTCGAAAATGAAGAATCTCAATGTTAAGAAATAAATCTCACGTTAACGGGGTTTATGTTGGAATAAACGGTAATCACAGTACGCTGAAAAACGGACCGAGTTGCAGATGTGAGCCAAGAAATATTGTTGTTTTCAAGGATCGAAACAGAGGACGGCGTCCGTTAAATTTACGGCAAAGCACAACCATTGCCGAAAAAAGGAACATAGGGCCCTATTACATAAAACGAGTCGAGTAACTCGACTCCATTTCCCTGTCGAGTACAGTGAAACTGAACGAATTAAAAAACCGGATCAAAACAAACTTGGCTCGGTTAATCGTGACAGCTGAGTCACGAACGTTCAAGCAGTCGACTCAGTCGAGCTACTCGACTGAAGTTCGACTCGACTCGACTACTGTAATACCAAAATGGCTCACTCGAGTAGAATGACTCGTGACTCGTCTTATGTAATAGGGCCCATAATGCCTAAGTGCCACAAGGATGGTAAAGTGTCGTAAAAACAATTACTGTCGTCTCATGCAAAACCCGGACGGACGACCTGAAGCTAAAGCTGCAAGTGAAGGTAACGCGATAACCTTCATTACTGGAAGCAGTATCTCCAAACGAGAGGAGGGTGTTGTGTTCTTCACGTTGGATTCCGGGGCTACTGACATTCTTTTGAGCGTAAAACAGTGTTTCACGCTGCATTTACCAAGCTTAATCCAATCTAATAGATCTCCGGAGGATTTCAAATTGTCGAGATTTGCAGTTTCTTGCCATTCCAATGCACCCATGGTTGTCTTCATAAATGGTCACAGGTGATACGTTCCGGAATCCCAGGTCTTCCAAAATACCAATCAGTCATATTGCTTCCATCGATGCCGCTGCCAGAGCCACATATTCATCTTCACTCGACGACATAGTTACCGTTGTCTGCTTCTTGCTGCACCAGGATATGGTTTTACCAAAGACTTGGAACATGTAACCGCTAACAGACGATCTTGATATCATGTTTTGGGCAACGGTCGTATTCACGCTCCAGCTGTGCGTAAAATTCGTCTTTGTCGTCATCGTACTTCCGAGGTGAGGGCTGTGCACGTTGATGATGCAGATGTTGAAGAACCGGCCCTTGATTCTCAACCGACACATTCGTGAGTTGATCGGCCACCACCCGAACACGCGCTTTTGCATCTTTCCCATCACTATAAAAGCTGTTCCAAGCTCATGTGTGTTGAAGCAGCTCTGGTAGATGGCACGACCATCTGGGTACGTTCGTACCGTGGAGCCCTTCCAGCATACCTCTTTGCCGATTTCCATCCGTTGTTCGTTGTTCGTTGCTTATGTTTTTTGTGGTCACGGGCTCGCAAGGCCCGCAGCTAACCCCACTATCTTGCAGGAGGACCGTCGTGATGTTGCTGTTTTGGGTCCCGAACACCACCAGGACGTTGTTGCACTCCGCACGCCGCCCCTGACATGGAGAACAGACGCGTACGAAGACCCCTATCTCAGTCTGCATGCGACCAAAGCATCCACCGGGGTTGGGTACCCGATCTCCGCTAAGGTTGCTCGCACCCCAGCTAGCACCACGGGGAGGTAGAGAATCGGAGTTGCAGACAAGAGGTGATATGACCACTACCCGAAGGTTGGGTGTATGGGGTCTCGAGTTGCACATTGTCTACCGTTCGCTAGCCCTATAACCGTCGTAGCCATGGCTTCATATTGTTTGAAACAAGCAAAAACTTCGGACTTCTTCTTCAAATGATAAACAACTGCACAATGTGTGAAATATCAATTAAAATTTACAAAATATTTGGAGCCTTACCAGGACACCGGGTGGCAACAAACATCCGAATGTACTCGCTCCAGGGGCCTTGAAGCACGGCATCGCGTTCCATCAAAAGGCTCTCGACACTGCTTTCCTTTCACGCAGCTTTCAGAAACCAATCAAGGAAATCTTTACGCACATGCCATCCACGACGATGCCACAGATTGCCAACTTCAGCAGCACATAAATTTGTGGTGTCTTCCAGCTTCCAAATTGAGGTGCAACTCGTACAGATCGTTCTTAAGAGAAGCTTCAGCAATAAGACCATCTTTGTTGCTGAGAACCGCCTTTTCCCGACCATGGGAATCAGTGAATAAAACACTTATTGCACTCCTCGCTAGCTTTTTACTGACAGCAGTTTACCTCGTAATTCCGGCAGATAAACCACATTCTTCAACTCGAACCGGACACCGCAAGAAGTATAGCCTCGAACAACGCCTTGACCAACTAAAGTAACGCGTTCATTTGCCGCATGGACAACGAATGGTTCCTTCAATTTCCGAATTGATTGCAGATAACTCAAGTTGGCTTGATTTTCTCGCTGTAGGATTGATTTAGTTCCGGCTGTCGGCTTCGGCAGTCCTTTTGAACGTTGCCAAGCTTGCCACAGCGATAGTATTTCGGCCCATTGAGTTTCTTCTCCCGGTTTCCTTTTCTTCCGACGAACACCGTGCTCTTGTCCTCGTTCGATTCCACAATCCGGTCTTCTCGTTTGGATACTTCCGCCAACAATCGCTGTTTAACCATTTCCAGCGAAAGATCCTTCTCGTCCAGATTCTCGAGGGCCGTCACCAAAGGATCAAAGCTGTCTGGTATCTAGTGTCAGAAAAAGTTGAGACATCAGATCGTTTGTTTTCAACTTTGCCCTAACAGACTTCAACTGCCGGACCAAATCGTCGAACGCTTGGGAATGCGCTTGCATCGAGGACCCTTCCTTCATGCGCAGGCGAGCCAACTGCTTCCGACGTAAAGTCTGGCTCGTTAACCATCTCGTAGCGAAGGTTTCATCCAGGGCTTTCCACATAGCCCTAGCCGTTTCTTTCTCCCGTACATTTCCTAGGCATGCATCGGACACGAACGAAACCAACAAGGATTCCGAGACCTCCGCTGCATCCAGGAGCAGCTTCACGCGGAACTTCCAATTCTCGTAATTGGGACCAACCCACAGAGGACTGCTTTCTCTTGAAGTGGAGCCCATAATCTGAAGACTTGGGATCCGCAGTGGCCAGAGAAACGCTTTGAGTAAAAATTAACAAAGAAATTTATTACGAAGGAAAAGTGTTCTTTAATGTTCGGGAGTTTGTTTAAGACTAGTGAAAATTTTCAAGATCGCTTGACACATCCTCTTCAAGGATTGCTTCGCTTCAAAAATATTCAAATTTGAGTTATGGTATTTACATTTAGCCACATAAGAGCAAGTTCAATGGTGTTGGGAAAAAGCGGTAGAAATTTTGTCACTTTTTGCACATTTTGAAAATTTGACCATGCAAAAACACTTTCAAGATCTGTGGCCTTCAAGTTTTTTAACAACACGTTTTCTAGTTTCGCATGCTGTGATGCAAAAATAGCAATATTTCTATCACATACGGCTGAAATAGAAACAGTGTTGTAAAAAAATACAACGCCCCAAGATCTTGAAAACATTTATGCACGGTCAAATTTTCAAAATGTCAAAATTTCTACCACTTTTTCCCAACACCAGTGAACTTGCCCTAAGGCGTTCTGTTTTCCGTTTAAAGACGGCTTTTTTCGGATATTCCGATCATTAGTTGGATGTTCAGCGTAACGTTTTATGATAGCAAACACCACGAAATTCGCGATTCACAACTTTCTCAACCGATCCTTATTCTCGGAAGTAACCGTTTAAAATTGTGACGCGCAAAAATTGTCGTATTTCAATTACGGGTTTTTCAACATTCAGCCAGATTTTGCTCATACAGAGATTTTAATGTAATACAAAGAAAATTCTATATAGTTCACCATTTTAAGTTTCACTATAAAAATTTATCAGCATCAGATTGAGGTGGAAATTTCTATAATTGCAATATACAGATATTAAAAATAATGAATAACACGGGTTTTTTTCAGAACTTCAGAAAAAAAACAACTGAATGGATCATTCTATTCAAGATCTATGAAATTAAATATATTTTCAAATGACTTGGCCCAAACTCAAACAGGTAATCCCCCCTTGCTCTATATATTTAAGGTGGGCTATCGATACTTTCGTGCCACCCCAGCGGCCAAGTAGTTAACCCCCAATGTCTAACCAATCGTTCATCCAGCCGCCCAACTAACTACTCAGCTGACGTACACCCACGCAATAATCTCTAAAATTTTCAATGCTGATTTTTGCATTTCAATATGCAAAACTTTTGATGAGATTCCAATGCGGATTTAAAATTGAAATTTATGATTTCACATTCCAATTTATTCGTTAAAATAATTTTTATCTATTTTTGAAGTTGTTAGAAAGACAATATTGACTTCTACACTTACACAAGGGAGAAAAAAAAACTCAAATTTATTACCTTTCACCCTGATAGGTGACATAATTTTGAATTCGTTTGATAATTTATGAGCTAACGTCCTCCTTCGCGGAACTTTTGCGAGAAACCAGATTTTTGGCAGAAACATTGATCCTACCCTTGCGACAGATTTATGGTACCTACTTTTAGTTGCCGGAGACTTGAACTTCAGAATAAACACAAACCAGTTAACAATTGAGCGACCTCGGCAAAATGCAGAAAGTTGTTGTCACTGGTACTTTGTCTTAGCGATCTGCACAAAGTCAATTCGGTTGACTAAAATGTAGCTCTTTCGGGCAGTTTTGTCCTCCCAACTTGAATCCTTGAATTATGATATACTAGTTTATCAAACTAAAAATTCGTATGTAGACGGCATTCAGTTAGTCAAAGAAAAACCGATAGGCTCAGCCGGGAATTGAATTAGTAAAAGTGGGTATCTCTTTCAACACTTGATCTCGTAAGGATCAATCAAGAAAGTATGAAGAACATACTCTTAATCGTAGTACCAAAAACGTTTTCGTCGCTGCAGGTTCACCGTTTTCAATTTGTCCTGAGGTTGGGAATAAAAAAAAGTTATTCTTTGTTTAAAACAGGGTAGTTTGAAAAAAAAAACGTTAACAATACGTGTGAATTGTGAAGCTAAACATGTACTAACATCTTGAAATTATTACTCAGCAAATGTTACAAAAAAAACTAAAAGTGAAAGTGATCGTGTGATATTCTGAGAGCATTTCCGTGCATCCCATCCCATGAAAAGTTAATGAACCCTTCACAGAATCAAGGACTTTGCTTGTTTACCAGTGACTCTCGTTCGAAGTTTTGTGGTCAATCGAAACATATTCAACGACTCAACTAATCTTTAGTTAGAGCAGTTGGAATTTCTATTGAAACATCGATTTTTTAACTTCAAAAATTTAAGAAATATGAATCAACAGAATTCCAACGTTATTGAACCACGTGCAGATGAAGATTCAGTTGGCGGTAAAAATTTATCCTTGAAAAATTCTTCGGTCACAACGATCAGCAGAAATGATCAAATCGCATCGATCGGCGATTCTGAAGAGCCCCCTGGAAATGTTCCGGTTATTATCAAAAGTAAGTGTCCGTTTGGTTAAGTAACATTATAGCCAACGAAGATTCCGTGATAATAAACATGTGCGATTTTTATGATCTTCTAGGGTTAAGTTTTCCGGAAGTGATCGAGAGATGCGATGATGGAAAAATTAGCAACCGGAAGTCGTCCTCGGCGAGCAAACGTTCCCTGAGGAATAAGGTTTTTGTGCCGCGTAACTCACTGCTGACCGATCTGTGCGAGGATCAGAACTTCAGAACGCTCTATCATATTTTCATTGTGGCACTGTTGATCGTGTTATTTTACACGATCGTGTACGACTTTGTCGAAGGTGGAAGGTGAGAGAGCAACTATTTTTCACTTATTTGCTACGTTTAGTAAGTTGACTTGACTAATTTTTTTCAGTATCAAATTCGGATTGGGACCTATCGTTGCTGGATTTGCCAAATTTCACTACTCGTTGATACTGTGGTGCATGATGCTATTATGCACCCTATGCGCTTATCTGCTGTTTAAGTGTTGGATTGTGATTCACAGAAAATTAAAAACTGGTAAGTAATGTTTATAATATGCAGTGAAATAGCGATTTTTATAGATAAATGCTTGGCCAATGACATGTTTTGTGAGAGCAACATCCCTGAAGCTCCCAAAGATTCTATTTTGAAAGTTTTTTTTTAGTTTAATTCATATATAAGAACTCTTCATCCGAACATGGGAGCCAATTTGCATCCATGTTTTGTAAGCTTAAATGCCTCAACCGATTTTAACGAAATTAATTTTATAATATTCAGTAGGCATGACAATAGGTTTTTATAAATTAAAAAAAACACAAAATTGTATCAATTGTCCGTAGTAATTTAATTTATATTTTTTTTATAAAATTGAAAAGTCATGGCATCCATTTTTCGAGATTTTCTGTCCTATGGGGGATTCGTTTTTCGTCTCCGGAGGCGTCATGAACAGATGTCGTCGCAAGAGGATAGTAACCAAAGCATCATGGGCGATGGAATCGAAAAGTTATTCTTTCTCTCCTTAAGAAAACGCCTTAAGATCTGTCAAAAGTTGGGTGAAATTTTAGCTGCATCCCACTTGCACTAATGTAAAACTATCACCCAAATTCGGCAGCGATTCCATCGCCTATTGATCGCTGGAAAAATTTGGGCGTCTATTTCTCAAACAAGTAGGCCTACACACTATTAATTTTTTGGTGTAAATTTATGTCAAATTGGATGCACAAAATTGAAGCATCACTTTTGACATAAAATTACACTAGATAAAACAGAAACGCTTAAAGCCATAAATTGGAAGACATTAATTTTATGACATTTTTTACACAATATTAAATCATCGATGATGTAAATTTATGTGAAATTGGACGCACATAAGTGAAGCATCTTTTTTGACATAAATTTAGATCGTTACAGAAATAACATTGCGTTCCAATTATTCATGAAGGCATTTTTTGATGAATGTCATCTTTCATATTCAAAAAGAGAAAGGCGATACCCGTTGTAAACAAATTTTATTTCAAGAACGTTACACTATTGATTTTAAGTTCATCATAAATTACATTTATGGTAGGAGATCATTATTTTTCATGAACAAAGTATTTGTAATTTCTCTTCAAATTTTGGTTTTTCTAATTTGTCTTTTAACAACAATCATTAGCTGAATCGTTTCATGCATATTACAATCTGTGAATTTAAATTAAGCTAACAAAAATTATGTGAGGAACTACATTCATTACACTAAAATCTGTTAAATTAAACGCCTGAATTTACACACTCCATTATACGAATGAGTCAAAAATGTTCCACATCTTCCATTGATAACCTTATACGTCTGTATATATGTAGATAATGGATTTTTAGGATGAGAATGCTTATTTAGACTCAAGTGTTTTAAGAACAATACTAATGCAGTAGTTAACTGTTAAAAAAATTACACAAAAAGGATTATAGGAACAAATGCTGAAGATAAAATATACGTAGATAACGTCGTACTGACACATGTACCTACATTTATTCTTAATGGCATATCGTTATATATATGAGGCCCTTGGAGCCAAAGGGGTATAAGTGCATGAAAGCTTATCTCGAGAAAACAGGCTTTTAAGTTGTTGTGTTTGGCAATTTTCCATATATTTTTCGAAAATTTGAATTTTGCTTTGGAACGTAAAAGTATGCAAATCAAATTAAAAAAATCTGAAAAAATCATCAAATATAGTTTTAAATATGAAGAATCGTTTGGCTTCATTAACTCAAAATCGACCATTTTGTCACTTATACCCCTTTGGCTCTGAGGGCCTCATATATTTTAAGCACATGGTGGCGAAATGCAATCTAGATGTGTTTTTTTTCTATTTGATTCTATCAAAATTATCTTATTTGTACACAGCACATGGTAATGAATGACGCCCAGATATGACAATTGAACGATTTTCAAGAATAATAGATATCGACATGCGGGGTGAGAATGGGCCAAAAATTGTGGTGTTTGAGTTGTTTTCTAAATAACTATTGTAATTTATTTAATGTAATTTTATTTAGAAAAAAATCAAAGCAGATTTGTTCTTAAATAGTGTATGTATATACAACACTAATGCACAAAATTTGGTTACAAAACATTATTTTTTGAAAATGTTGGCCCATTCCCACCCCTTTGAGGGGGTGACTATGGGTAACCTTTGTAGTAGTTGTCTGATTTATAAAAATATGTTATCAAAAAATAAAAAAAAGATTGAATCTATATGTTTAAGTGAAGAATGATCCCGTAGAGTGTAAAACTTTTCATCTGTCATGTAGATTGACTTACAGTTTCATTTAAATATGATCAATAAATATTAACCACTCAGTTCCTTTACTTCGGCCGAGGTTATTCATTCAACAGGAGCAGATAAAATCATTCTTTGTTCCCTATGCCATATTCTTATCCGTTGTATTTTTATTTGAATTTCTGGTAAACATGTATTTCCTGTAATAATTTGTTAACGTGGTATATGGATGACCCTTTTTAATGTTCTCTCACATCGGTCCTTGCTGATATTAATTTGTCTAAAAAAACAATTTTTTCGAAACAAAAATTTTTATTGAAACTTACCCTAATTCTATAAAAAAAAAAGCTGATAGTTAAAAAAACGTTTCCCTTTCTTACGCTTGTTAATTTACTTGTTCGTTTTTTTCGGTTTTTTTTTCTATTACTGTCTGCAATTTCCTCAGCTGTAATGCTGGCTGAGATATTGAAATTCTTCCTTCGCTTCGTAGAACCTTGTACAAAAATGGCTCGTTAAGTGTTAATAACATTCTGGAAGGTTTCTTCAGTTTTTTTTTTCAATCCAATTCAGCGCATACGAAATTTATCTAAGCAGTGGTTTTATACTTGTTGGAATGATATCCCTTTTTTAAAACCCGAAATCAAGTTTTCTTTTTACTTTTCCTTAAAGGGTGTCCACGAGAAAATTGCCACACTCAAAATTAATTCGCAAAATTCGAGTTTGCCGATTGCCATTAAATTTTCAGGGATTGTAAAATTACTAATAAACTTCATCTTTTATTTACAGTCCATACGCAAATGCCTGCACCTTGGCCTTAACCCTGGCCATAAGATTCTGCACAACCTGTGAATCAACTGTTTTTTGCATGTAAACCCATACAGTTCCTCGACTGTCTTCACTACCTTAGGTCGTTTAAGAATGTGCTGCTTCATAATCGCCCAGTACTTCTCGATGGGGCGGAGCTCCGGAATCTCGGGAGGGTTGAAAATTTTCGGCACGAAATTGACCTTATTGTCCGCATACCACTTTAGCACGTCCTTGGAGTAGTGGTATGAGGCCAAATCCGACCAAAAGATTGTTGGGACGTTGTGGGCCTTCGGAGAGGAAGCAGCCACTTCTGGAGGCACTCTTTCATGTACACCTGTCCGTTCATCGTGTCCTGGGTCACGAAAGGAAACCAGGAAGTTGTTGAGGTTCAACTTCGTGGCACGGGTTTTGGCGGACTTGTTCTGCTTCTCGTCGCGTTTGGGAGCCTTTTGTACCTTGAACGTTCGAAGCCCAGCCTTAGTTTTGGCTTTCTGGACAAATCTTCGGCTTAGGTGCAGCTTTTTAGCCACATCCCAAACGAAGGCGTTCGGGTTTCAGTTGAAGGCCCCAACCCCCAACTACGCGGTTGTGATTTTTGGTGTTGTATGGAATACTTTTTCCTTCACTTCTGGGCTTCCGATCGGTGGTCAATTGTTCCTCGAGCCGCTTAATCACTCGCGACATCATGGAACTCGCGCTTCCCAACATTTTAGCGATGGAATGATGCGTGAGATCCTTATTCTCGTGATGAATGTGCAAAATTTCATCACGCTCGAGCTGTTCTTTCGACTTCATTTCCGCGAGTTTTGATCACAGGACTTAAGAGCCCCTGTATCCATGGTCCAAACAGCCGGTTTAGACCCAAATTCCGACCCGAGCAACCGCACTGGTGATCCATGATACCAGTTTCAACTCAACTGGGTGTAAACAATGCACTATGAACTAAATCCACCAAAATTTTCATTAAATTCTACCCAACGGTTAAAAAGTTAGAGCAATTTCATAGTTTGGCAACTTCATCGTGGACACCATTAAGACATAGGTGGCCAAACCATGGCCCGCGGGCCATATGTGGCCCTCGACCAACTTTTTGTGGCCCGCAAAGCTTTTTTTGGAAAAGTCATGTTTTAAGAATTGATCGGTTTTCTTGGTCTGCGTATATCATCTGAAAAAAATATATCTTAATCTACTCAAACTAAATTCAAAACAAAGATCTGAAAATATCTATGAATTGAAATATGCCAAAGGGGTAAAAGTAAAAAAAAAATTTTTGAGAAAACAAGTTTTTTAATTGTTGTGTTTGGTAATTTTCCATACATTTTTCGAACATTTCTGTTAATTTTTTTTTCAATACTCTCGATGAATTGGTTTTTTTGGCCCGCCCGCCAATCTCATTTCTGAAATTTGGCCCGCCTGTTGAAAATGTTGGCCACCCATGCTTTAAGACTTTTCTCCATGGTCCAGTGCAGGAAAATGTGACTTCTTTAGAGTTGTCGCTGAAGACATGCTTTTATTCTTTATACATATGTAAGTCTGAAGTACTTAACTCCAATTCCGCTTCATGGGACAAAAAAAGGAATGTCTAAAAGCTGCGAAATATGTGTTGAGTTCGGAGGGAAACATATAAAAGGAATGTTGTGTAAGTCGCACAATTCTGTAACTCAAAAAGTAAATTCAAGGCTGTGAAAGCCGCAATCTTAGCTTGGCCCATTTTCACCCCCATTTTACATTTTGGACACTGCTTCAAAAAATTGGAATAACTCTTAACATATTCAACCAATTTTTAGAAGAAACACTGATTCTGGTTTAGCAGATCGTAATGAACGTATTTATCAGGAAAAAGACATGAAATTTGCTAGTGTGAGTTTACACATGACAAACTTTTGGAATGTAGTTTGTTTGTAATTATGACACTGAATTTAGACGATTTCTAGAATTGAAACAGAATATTTCTGAGCCAAAGTTTTTAAAGCAAAAGAAGAAATGATACGCCGGCTATCATGTGTAAAAATTTTATAACGATTTCTCTGATACTTATGAAGATATTTCAAAAACAAACATTTTTCATTTTGGCCCATACTCACCCCGGATGACGGTACTATATTTAGTTCGTATAGCATTTTTTGTCTGAAAAATAGAAATTTAGTTCTGAATGGTAAGACACTTTGCGGACAATTGAAAAAAAAGGAAGGGAAAAATGTATATATAATTTTTCAATCCATTTCACATAGAAGGTTAGTTTTGTTTCATATTGGTTACATTTGGTTGAACGTGTACAAATGTACTTAACTGAAGATTTGTCAAGTGCCATTTAAATTAAAAAAAGAACAAACAATCCGATTAAAATGAACAGACACATGAACTGACAAGAGTCTTCATTTAAAATAGAGAAGATAGAACTGACGAGTGCATAAGCGAAAGGTATGAGTGAAATGAACTGCTTTTTAATGACAAAAAGTGAGGGTATTCATTTTCCGAAAGAATTTTTATTTGAGATACACTAGAGCAAGTTCAAACGTTCAACTTTTCTCTGTTACAAAAAAATTAAAAATTATTTCTTATTCTAGCTCGATCGCTCGTGTTCGCCGGTTTCATCACGTTCACCGTGGTGAAATTGGCTAACGCGCCGTTGTACTGAAGCGGAGATTGCAGGTTCAAGTCCTGCCGGTGAGCCGTTGTATCTTTTTCGAAAAATTCATGATATTTACGGCTTATGTTCTATCATTCTTTGATACCTTATGTTTCTTTAATTCTTTCCACCACCTACGAAAATATGATTATTTTCAGGTACAAAGATGTACCAAAGCGATTTCATAACATCAGTAATGATTTGAATTTTTAGAATTGATATTCAACTGGTAGCAGACACTTTTAGATTTTTTTTTAAATTCCCTTAAAGTGTTGAAAATAATATTCCCTCCTGTCAACCCACACGGTGGTGCGAGTGTAAACATCGACCTTTAAAAAAATAAATCTTCTAAATGAGTCAATATGTTGAAAAAGTCAGAACGGGTATTCCGAGTGTTGAAACTGAAGCGGACATTCAGATTCTTAAATGACTTTTTAAATGAAGGTCTTTTGCATTAAAAAGCATTCAGTAAATGTGGAGTATCAAACATTAACTTGTACTGCAAAGAACTGCAGAGATATCAATGAAATTCGATAAAACAAACAGGAATACGAATAAAATTCATTTTAAACCCTTTACACTGACGCATCTGAAAATAAGCTTTGTGTTTTGACTTGTCCCAATAAACGGGATAAATGTAAACTTTTAAAATTGATTTCGAAACAACAGAAAATATCTCTTCCAATTGGATTAAACCGAAAATGGTTAAATGAATAAGTGATTCAAAATCTAAATCATAAATTACATTGTGGCCAAAGAATAACTTTCATTCAAATGAAAATGTTTTTTGTAACAAAGCATTAATATTTTGAATCAAAGAATTTTCAGAGGAAAATTCTTCTTTGTTTCGGCGGCACTTTCCTTTGAAATAAAAAAATCTTTTCGCTTCGTGTGATTGTTTCCCTCCGGTTTAGTCTTGAGATGGAATATGGAATGTTTTATTTGGTTTCTTTCAGACATATGCAATACGGTTGCGCTGGGAGGACAATATCAGCGATGAGAAAGCGCCAGCCCGGCATAGAATCTTCTACCGATAATTACAACTCCAGGGAAGGTCATTATTGGAGTAGAGTCTGATTTGTGGGTGTAGAGCAGTTAAGAATCGTATCATAAACTTTTTTTTTATTTCAATTTGTTAGCATCGCCACTTCCCAAAGCGGTCCAAAATAGGTCCGTTACCCTAGTTGCCATCAAACAAGATCTTTGACTTCAGGTTCAAGATTAGCTATATATGACAGTTAGAGTATGAGAGTTAGATTTGGTTTAAGGCGCCTTGATTGATTCTCTAGATTGCTACCTTTCAAAGGTGTTAAGCTCGTTGTTGAAATCAACTTATTTTCTCTTTCTCTTACAGATCTGCTGAGAACAACATGGAACATCGTTGGACTGTTCAACTTCCTGTTGTATCAGGGTTCATTCTTGGTATTAACCCTACTAGCCGTCGCATGGCTAGATACGCCTCCAGCTTCCTCGGTAGCGGTCCTGATCGAAATGACCCGCTTCGTAATGAAATTCTTCGCATTTGTGCGTAGTAACGTATGCCGGGCGCTAGATGTCGGCAGCTGCGACACCATCCTTCTGCCATCTTTTAACCGATACATTTACTTCCTGTTCGTGCCGCCGTTGGTTTATAGCGATGAGTATCCTCGAACCGAGCGTATCCGTTGGGCTGTGGTGGGCAAACACGTGTTTGAAGTTATTGGAGTAATTTTCTACATCAGCTTTTTGCTGGAACGGTTTTTAAATCCGACGTTCTATAATTTTGGCAAGGAGGACATAAGCTTGGGTCATCTTATTTTGAGTATTTTTCGAAGCATCATACCGGCTTTTTTGATATGCGTATTTTTGTTCTATTGCATGTTACATTCGTGGATGAATGTCGTCTCGGAGTTGCTGAGGTTTGCTGATCGGATGTTCTACCGGGATTGGTGGAATGCTTCGTCCTTCGCTGAGTATATCCGATCGTGGAACGTGATCGTGCATGATTGGTTGTATACCTACATCTATAAGGACTTGGTTGAGTATTGTATGGGTAATTGTAGGTTCTTAGCAACAATAGCTGTGTTCACGTTGTCGGCTATTTTCCACGAAATCATACTGGCCTTTACGTTTCGGTTCTTCTATCCGGTGATGTTCGTACAGTTTGAGTTCATGGGGTTACTGTTGATGCTTTTGACGAAAAATGTGCGAAAAGCCTACGGTAATGTTCTTCTGTGGTTTTTGCTGTGCATTGGAAGTGGAATACTGCTGAGCCTATTCAGTATGGAATTCTACTCCCGGAGAAACTGTCCGGTGAGCGATGAATCTCTGGTAGATTACATGATACCAGTATCGTGGTTCTGCAACGGAATCTCAGTTAATCTTAACTGGACCATAACTAGCGTATTAAGTAGTAGTTGATAAAATGTTAAAGGCTATACAATTAACCAATAAAAATTCGAAAATTTAGTACTACTTTTAGAGCTTTTGAAAGAAAATCCCTTCAACTTAACTTCAAATTATATCCATGCATGTGTGATTTCACTTAGTTTAGAGTAAAGGAAAATAATTTAATAATTTCTGAACAAAGCATTGGTACTTATCCCAGGAAGCGATCAAATTAACTACCTACAACCTTTTCCACAAAAAAATTAAACCAAAGAACTCTCCCACCTGGCCTGGCAGATGACGACATCGCATTTCAGTCAATTTTATTTGGCAAAATTCGCACGGAAAGCCCAACCAAAACGAGAATTTTGCAAATCGTAAAACCGATTCTTCCCAGCACCGTAACAGGTTTGGCATGCAAATTTTATTCTCGAGAGAGACAAACAAGTTTTCGCATGACCTTGGCAATGGCAGGAAAAGTGGCTTAGGAAATTCATTGGACTCCGGTGCCCGAACACGCTGGATTCGATTGACTGTAATAAAAATCGACTTTAAACTTCGGTATGCGTTTATCAAACGACTAAGCCGCGTGTGACTAGCTTAAAAAATAACAAGGAGGAGACATTTCCTGTAAAATATTTATTAGTTAGAACTTAATCGAAGATTTTGAGGTTTTCTACACCGGTCAGTCCCAAAAAAGTTACTGTTGCTGTTGGTTTAGTCAGAGCTCAACTTCATCCGAGGGTGAAGTTTTAATAGGCGTAAATTCTTTTGAATGTCTCATCAAAAGTAGTACTGTCTAGAAATCTGAATCTTAAATCTTAAACAGAATTAGATCATAAGCAGAATTGTTAAAAAAAACTCCTTAATCGTTTATAACTCATTAAAAATTATGTTTTGGATCAAGAATCCATAATAGGAAGTTACCCCAAAACTGACACAGTTCAAATCTGTTACGGAAAACAATTGCCGAGAAATTATTGAAACCTGTGAAGCATTCTTACAAAATTGCTAGTGATTTTGAAAATGAGTAACGAAGAGAACATTCACACAACAGAAAAGTCAATGGAAGATGAGGAAGAGCTCAATGGAACAAAGCAGCAAAAAGAACAGGGATCATCCACGTTACAAGAGGAAACTAATGGATGTTTAAATTCGGTTAGCTCAAAGGATGATCATGCAAATTATCAGAAACAGGAAGCGATATCTTTGAATGGTATGACAGCCGTCATAATCAATGGAGATGGTCATCCTTCGTCCAGCGAAGCTAAAGAGGATCCTACAACTATGCGGACATATGAAGGAGGTAAGGAGTAAATTTTCCTTTATGGTTTGTATGGGAGCAATTAAAGTTTTGTTTTGAAAAATTGAAATGATTTTTCTCTCTACTCTGGAACCGAGTTGTAGTATCTTAAATCATAGTAACCTTTAAATATGTTGACAACATGCAGAATGGGATTCTTTTTTTCAACTATAAGCAAGTGCAGATGTCATGAAGCTTCTCTTGTAAAGTTAGGCGCTTGAATGCGCAATGAGGAGGCTGAATCCATTCTGGCGAAAAGCAGGTGAAAAACTATTTTTTTAGAAGATAGAAATGGATCAGGTGTCTATATGCACATTAGGAAGTCTGATTTCATTCTGCCAACAAGGCAGGTGAAGAATTGTAGTTATGAACTATACCTAGCCGCTAAAATGCGCAGATGAAAGTCTTGTGCCATTTAATATTTGGCCTCTGAATGGGAAAGATGGAAGTTTAACCCTTTCCTTCCCATGGTAGCACAGGTGATCCACAACTTCGCATAGCTCGCATTTGAACTGGGCGCTTTGGATCAACACCATTTTCTCATCGAATGTGCAAGTACGAATAAAGAATCATGTATGTATGTATGTATGTAGATAATCCACCATGGGTGCACGGATTCACCGCAGTTTCGCCAACGTATGCGTTAATTTGCATCCTTTAGATTTTTAGTTCGGCCAATCTTCAATACAAATTATCACATACCCGACACCATGGCTTCGTGTAAACTGACATGAAATGAAAATGTTTCGTGTAGGTGTATGTCTTACTTGTAGAACGAGCAAACTGTTTCGCAGCCGTATAAAATTCATAACATATTTAGAGTTAAGAATCTACGACAGGTATTCCGCATACGTGTAGATACCTGCCCAGCTGGCAACTTTTTGTACGTTCTTATATCATATATTCAATCAATGACATATTTGTATGGTAAAATAATCTTACCCTTTTACCTGTCTTACCTTTAGACACTCTCAGCTTACCTGTAGCTGGAACCCACCTTGTTTAATTCCATAACCTGTTCACTTTCCGTCCGATCTAAAACAAACAATTTTTAATTATCACAAATCATCATCCCTCAATTCAATAAAACCAAAAAATGCTAGTAAACTACTGACTTATAATTTGAATGCGTGTTTCTGTATGTGTGTGTGTGTTTTATATTTGGTAAGAAATCGTTAGCTTGTTTTCAAATTTTCAATTTTTCGATCCTTTTAATATTTCAAGTAAAATCAATATCGGCACCAACAATGATGGTCATCATTCTTTAACCTTCTGAACTATGTTTTTTTTTTTACCTTATTTTACCTACCTGATCCAACTCTCTCTACCAAAGAGTATTCATTCTCTTTTGCGTCAGGGATAGTTTCAGGGTTTTTTTTTTTGTTTTTGTTTTAAGGTTTTATGCTGTGTGTGTGCATTATATCGTTTGTGTATGTAATGTAGAATTTTTATGATTGAGTAAGAGGATTTTTATGAGAAGATAAATTAAAAAAAACTAATTCTAGAGAAATTAAGATGTAGCAAAGGAATATGTTCTATCTAGTAAGGAGGAGGTGAATGGTACAGCGAAAGATTAGCATGGAAAGTGAAAGTTGTTCTTAGTGTTGGTTTTTAGATGTTTGTGTGTTCAGGTAATGTTTGAAACTGTAAAAATAAAAACTGTAAAAATAAAAAAAGTTAGTACCTATGGTATGTTCAGTAAATTGAACGAGGTTCATATAGTAATCTTGAAACTTACGAGTTTAGATAAAAAAATACATTTAAGTAGGGATTAGTAGTTTCAACGAGGAATTATCAGTCATGAAAAATTTTGAAAAACAAAGTCGCGACTTACCAGGAAGTTATTTCCTCCTTTCCTTCTCCCCAAAATTCCGTCTCACCTTCTGTGACTTCGCTTAATCACCCCTTAACACTACTTATTTTGTATAATAACTAATTTAAATGAAGTACCCCCGCTCTTCCTTTCTGCCAGCCGAAAATATTTCCACTTCCACTTTACTTTCTCCAACCTCAAACACCCGCTTTCTTTCTTATTCACTTTCTCCTTCTTAGTCACTCAAAAAAAATCGCCAAGATATCCAACTCCAACGATTGCCGCCACAGTATTTGCAAGTACGAATAAAGAATCATTGTACAAAATTTTAAGAAAATCGATTCACTAGTTTTTGCTCGGCAGATCGAAAGCTGCGCAAAAGTTGGATTTTTTAAAAATTAAAATCAAGTCGTCATTTGATGTTCAATAACTTCACAAGTTTTCATAATTATCCTCAAATAAAAATACTGACGTGCAGAAAATTGCTTTTGTAAGCAAAATCAAATGATGGTTTGCTTAGATTTCCACTAAAACATATAAATTTTCGAGTAAGTAAAGTGGATCACAGGTGATACACTGGGAACAAAAGGTACTTTTCATCTTGCTAAGTTTTTTATCAATACTCATGAAAATCATTCCGTCAAAAGTTTTTTCTCTTCAGGATAAGTATTTCATCTACTGAAATGACCACATGTCTCAAAATATTTGCAAAAGCTCGTGATTTTTTACGAAAAAATGACATGTTTTGTTTCTCTGGCGAAAAGTGTCATGGCGGCCATTGTTCAAGGCAAAACTGAAAGTTTCAAAAATTTCAATAGTTTGACTTTTGAGGGCTGGATATACCCAAGAAATATTTCACAAAATAGGATCTTTTTAGTTTGTGATCAAAAAAGTGATGAAATTCCCTGTATTTTGGCCGTTATTTCTTATTTTTCATTCGCACCCTCTGTGTTGTTATCTTCCCAATGGAGCATATAGGGGAGGAGCGGGCTATATGCGCCTATTAAGCAAAACACTGATTTAATCAAATATCACATCGAATATGTGTACAAAAACTATATACACGTGTGCAGGCATCTGTTTTCTATACAATGCAGTAATTTTTATATTAAAATTTTCTTCTGTTTCCAAGAAAACGATTTTATTGTAAGTGTTGTCTAAAATGCCGAACCTCAAACCGTGCGGGCTAAATGCGCCTATTTATGTTTTGAACAAAATTTCTGTTTTTTGAGCCATATTTCCGTATAATTTCATTGAAACTGATAGAAAGTAATAATTTCCGTACGACAAAGCTGAAGTTTTATAAAAATCTATGTATATTATAATTTTATCGAATAAAACAAAAGTTAGGGTTGCCATACTATGGAGGCAGTTCATCCATGCGAAAAACTTTATCAAATCTGTTTTCAGATCTTTAATTCAGTCTTAAGATGCTATTCAGAGCTTAGATTTGAAGGTTCAATGATAAAAATCATTTATTTATTCTTTTTAACCTGTTATTTTAGGGTGGAGGCATTTTACAAACATGATGGGGGCATACAAAAACACTCTATTATTTCACCATATAATCATTATTAAACCTCCACAAAAGCTGAAATATGTTGAATTTCTCAAAGTCATTTGAGTAAGAAACAAAAACCATCCTAGTTTTTGTTTTAAACATCTTTACGTATAATTTTTAAAAGTCGAAATATTACATCAAAATGTATCAAAACCTTGTATGATTTTTTAAATTTTTTTGAGTTTGTAAATTCATAAAATTCTTCCTTGCCTTATATTCTAAGCGTATCACCCTCAAAATGCATTGGTCAGATAAGCTGGTCTAGTCAGCTGTTTGGTAGTTGAGCATCACTGATATCAGATGCTAATTAAGGTCGATGCACTCTCGAAAACCGGTTTGGCTCAACTCCGTTCGACCCAGTCAAAACACCAGCTTCTGATACGGCAAAGGCTTTGTGAGGACCCCGTCACAACAAATCACCCACAAATCACCCTTTGTGAACACGGCCTGGGCATTGCTGCTGTTTGTTGTCTAATAGAACACAATAGCTGATGACCAGAGAAGCAAGAACAATCGAGAGATGGGAGTAAGCTGGTACGGTGTGATCGTGGTCGATCGCAATAGACAAAATCATCGCACGAGAGTGAGTTCCACCTCAGAAACCTCAACGAACAGCAAATAAAGCGGAGGATCTGAAGACCAGCCAGTCCAAATCCATATCGCACCCAGCTCACATCGAGCAATCGCCGGAATATCTCTATCCGTTTTGTTGCCTGCATATTGTAACGCTAATTTTAAGTAAAACAGTAATTATAAGTATTGTTCTAAGTTGAAGTGATCTGTTTTACTGCCTAGTCGGCATTTAATTATTTGAAACTCCAAACAATTGGAATATTCGGTTTATGCGGGAGGTAATTGATTGCTAGGCAGACTGGTGTTGCAACCGTGCTGGCGAAAACTACGATTGGGAAATCGATGTTGGGATAGGTCGGATCTAGAGCAACCTATCGGAGGATTTGCAACCAAGGTAATCAGGAACCTGTGCCCAACATTATGGTCCTTCGAGCCGGATGAGTCGAACCCGGTTACGTATTTCCTGATCGTTTGGCGCTTCTGAGGAACGAAGCGCGAACCACCATTGTTCAACGGATAGCATCACGCCAACAAAGCGCCATCGCAGTGCAATTTTTGCTGAACAATAGTGCGCCATAGCATTCGGCTTTGGAACAAAGCAAGGCGCCAATTGATTTAGTCTGGGCTTCGGTTGGACACCATTTTCGGAAAATAAGGTGAGCCCTGTATCGTGGTATATGTTCAGCCACTTGGAGTCGGTATGACTTGGTAACTAATCCCCTCCGTTTTTTTGTTGTGTTTACTTTTTTTCGGAGGACATTCACCTACATAAAGCGGCAGCGAGACACTGGTTCTCAAGTCAATTTTGGAAGTCGGCAACAATTTGCCGAGTTGGTCGGAAAGAT
The DNA here is from genome assembly GCF_029784155.1 of Uranotaenia lowii. Taxonomy (NCBI): domain Eukaryota; kingdom Metazoa; phylum Arthropoda; class Insecta; order Diptera; family Culicidae; genus Uranotaenia; species Uranotaenia lowii. The sequence continues at coordinate 368,146,011 of NC_073692.1, read as the reverse complement.
TCATCACCGCGGGTGTGGTGCTTTGTAGAGCAACGAATTTGGACGGATTGAAACACCAAGGCAAGGGTCTTAGGTGTTGGTCATTGCAAGGCTCGGGTGTGCATCATCGGGATTTGGAGCGGCGGTCAACGGTACAACTTTATGGTGCGGGTGCACTAGTGGTTTGAAGGCTTTTGATTGTTCTCGGAACGGATTTTTGGATTGATGATGCACAGAGGCTAAGTACTGCTGCGATCTGGTATGTTATTTCTGATACTTCTTGAAGCCATTTTGTTTTTACTTGTGACTAATTGGTCAGATTTTGCGAGTGCGAAATCGATTGTGGAGCTTACAATAAGCTGGATCTAATAATCGTTTATGAATCCATTATTACGCGAATAATTGGATTGGTGCACTGATTGGTGCTATTGCGTCACGAGAATTATTTGGTTGAAACTCAAAGCATTGAGTTCAGATTGTGTTTATAGAAAATTAAGGGTATTCCCTTTTGGATTTTATTTTGAATTTGGATTGAATTTTGATTTTCACGAATTATAATGCCTGTTTCAAAATCCATCAAGGAGCTTAAGGCTACACCCACGCTTAAGTATTGGACAGTTAAACTCAAGGATATTCAATCGTCCTTTACCGATATCTGGGAATTTGTTGAGACCTTTCAAGAAGGTGCAACATTAGGTCAAATTTCTGTCAGATTAAATGCTATTGATGATTTGTGGGAGCGTTTTGGCGAAGTTTTAACTGAAATTAAGTCTCATGAAGATTTTTCCGGCTGTGATGAGATTTATGACAAAGAACGTAAAGAATTGAGTGATAGGTATTACTATGCCAAATCCTTCTTAATGGACAGGACGAAGGAACGTCAAAATCCTCATGATTTGGATCAGTCTTCTCGCACAGATTTAGGTAATCATTCAAATGTGGATCATGTTCGCCTCCCACAAATCAAGCTTCAATGCTTTGACGGTAATATCGATGAATGGCTAGGATTTCGTGATCTTTACCTTTCATTGATACATTGGAAACAGGAATTACCTGAGGTGGAAAAATTTCATTATTTAAAAGGTTGTCTCCAAGGGGAGCCAAAAGCTTTAATCGATCCTCTTCAGATCACAAAGTCGAATTATATTGTTGCTTGGGATATGCTTCTAAAACGCTATAATAATAGCAAACAACTTAAAAAGCGACAGGTGCAGTCACTATTCAAGTTGCCTTCAATGGTGAAGGAGTCGGTAGCAGAATTGCAAACACTTTTAGAAGGTTTTGAAAGAATTGTCAACACCCTCGACCAGGTCCTAGAGTCCGCTGAGTATAAGGATTTGTTATTGGTCAATTTTTTGGTATCGCTTTTAGACCCTGTTACACGTAGAAGTTGGGAAGAAGATTCTTCTACTAAAGAAAGTGATACTTTGTCGGAATTAACAGAATTTCTCCATCGTCGAGTGCGTGTTTTGGAGGCTCTTCCCCCAAAGCCTTCGAATAGTGGTGCAACGCATTCTCAAGTGGCAGTTAAACCGAAAGGTGTTAGCATCAGAACGTACCACAATAATGTGAAGTCGTCTTTCAGATGTCCTGCGTGTAAGGACGGGCATTTCCTTTACCAGTGTCAACGTTTTTTGAAGTTGGCTGTTGATGAACGGGATTCGCTGCTCAAGGATCAGTCCTTGTGCAGAAATTGTTTTAAATCTGGACATATGGCTAAAGAATGTAACTCGAAATTTTGGTGTCGAAACTGCAAGGGTCGGCATCATACGTTGGTATGCTTCAAGGGAAGATCGGATGGTCAGTTAGGGACCTCACGATCGTCAGGGTCATCGTCAAATCAAAAACATCATCAAGAAGCTACTACTGTTCAAACATCCAACTCAGCAACTACTTGTATGATGGCGGGAGCGTCGGAAAAGGTTCATTCTCAGGTCCTTCTGGCTACAGCGATAGTTTTCATCGAAGATGAGATGGGATCACGTTTTCCAGCTCGGGCGCTTTTGGATTCTGGATCGGAAAGCAATTTCATCTCAGAGGGACTGAGTCAACAGATGAAACTCAGTCGGAAAAGGGTGGATGTATCAATTCTTGGTATCGGACAGGCGACGACAAGGGTGAAGCATAAGATTGACGCGGTGATACATTCACGGGTAACGAGATTCTCGAAGGAAATGAGTTTCTTGATTTTGCCGAAGGTAACGGTCGACCTACCTACAACGTCAGTAACTACAGATGGTTGGGTGCTTCCTAGTGGGATTGATCTGGCAGATCCATCATTTTTCCAATCCAGAAAGGTGGATTTGGTGCTTGGAATCGAATCCTTCTTCGAGTATTTCAAAACGGGAAAAAGGATGTCAATTGGGGACAACTTACCGACATTAACGGAATCGGTTTTCGGATGGGTAGTCTCCGGAGGTATGGTAGGAGAATCAATTTCAACGGTTAGCTGCAATGTTTCCACGGGAGAATCATTGGAGTCATTGGTTTCTCGTTTTTGGGCTTGTGAAGAAGTTGGATCGGAAAAATTGTTCACAGAAGAAGAGCAGATGTGTGAGGATTATTTCCAAAGGACGGTCCAAAGGAATTCGGAGGGAAGATATACAGTTGCTTTACCAAAACACTCAGAAACGATTGCGAATCTCGGAGATTCCAAGGAAATCGCTTTTCGTCGCTTAAAGGCTACCGAGCGCAGATTAGATAAAAATCCCGAATTACGAGGACAATACACTGCTTTCATGAACGAGTATTTGGATCTAGGACACATGCAGAGGGTAACTAGTGACACCGCAGTCAAACGGTGTTTCTTACCCCATCATCCAGTAGTGAAAGAAAGCAGTACTACTACCAAGGTTCGAGTGGTCTTCGATGCATCCTGCAAAACGTCCACTGGGATTTCTTTAAATGATGGATTGCTTTGCGGACCCGTAATTCAAGATGAATTACGTTCTATAATTCTGCGTTGTCGTACGAAACAGGTGATGGTCGTTGCTGACATCGAGAAGATGTTCCGTCAGATTCTAATTGCGGAGGAAGATCGAATCATGCAATCGATACTGTGGCGGAATTCACCGACGGATGAAGTTGGAGTGTACGAATTGAGCACGGTTACGTACGGTACTAAACCTGCTCCATTCTTGGCTACGAGGACACTTAAACAACTGGCTTTGGATGAGCAGAACCGGTATCCTCTTGCTGCCAAGGTTTTTCTTGAGGACACCTATATGGACGACGTGATTGCTGGTGCGGAAGATGCAGAAGCAGCATTCCAGCTGAGGACTCAGCTAGAAAATGCTGCAGCGTCAGGAGGATTTCGATTGAGAAAGTTTGCCTCTAATTCCTCAAGGGTTTTAGAAGGACTAACTCAAGAAAATGTAGCTTTGAAGGATTTCTCGGAGGACTCTTCTTCAGATCCATCGATGAAGATTCTCGGGCTAACTTGGTTGCCGAAATCAGATATCTTCCGATACCAGTTCAGTATTCCGGAGGGCTCAAGGATTGATACGTTAACAAAGCGAAAGGTTCTGGCAATTATCGCCACGCTCTTCGATCCGCTCGGCTTATTGGGAGCAGCGATCACTACTGCAAAGGTGTTTATGCAACAGCTTTGGTTGCTACAGGATGATAACAACAAACGTTTGGATTGGGATCAGCCGTTACCTCTAACGGTGGGTGAGGTATGGCGAAATTACTCAGATCAGTTGCATTTTCTGAATGAGATCAGCATTGATCGTTGTGTTGTCGTTCCTGGGATGGTGAAGGTTGAGATGCATTGCTTTTCTGATGCATCGGAAAAGGCATACGGAGGGTGCATCTATATGAAAAGTGTAGATTCCAAAGGGAAGGTTATGATTCGTCTTTTATCAGCAAAATCGAGAGTATCACCGTTGAAAACTCAGTCAATTCCACGGTTAGAGTTGTGTGGTGCCCTTCTTACAGTCCAACTATTCGAAATGGTCAAAAGGTCTGTTAAAATTGACTGTCAATCCTACTTTTGGACAGATTCCACATGTGTGCTTCGTTGGATTCAAGCTATTCCTAGTACTTGGACTAGCTACGTGGCCAATAGGGTGGCCAAAATTCAAGTACTAAGCAAGGAATGTGAGTGGAGACACGTGCCAGGGACGGAGAATCCAGCGGACTTGATTTCACGTGGAATCAACCCTAGTGAAATCGGGAAAAATCAACTCTGGTGGCATGGTCCGGATTGGTTAATTGGCGAAAAGGAACATTGGCCAAGCTTATTGGAAGGGTTTGTGCCAAAAGACGTGGAAAGTGAACGTCGTCGGCAAACTGTATCAGTTTTAACAGCAACCAAGTCAGATTCTGAGTCAAATTTTAATGATTGGTATTTCGGTCTTTTTTCTTCCTACACTAAACTAGTTCGAAGCACTGCTTACATTTTAAGATTCATAAAATTGTTGAAAATGAAGCGAAACATTAAGTTTGACCCCTTTTTGCGTGCGTCAGAGCTTACGGAAGCTGAAAACTTGTTAACACGACATGTGCAACAGGAATGTTTTTCTGAAGAGTGGAAATTGTTATCGAAAAGGTCAGGTGTATCAAGACAATCGAGACTCAGGTGGTTTCATCCGTTCATTTCGGCTGAAAATATTATTAGAATTGGCGGTAGAATTAACAAATCGAATGAATGTGATAACGCGAAACACCCAATTGTTTTACCAGCTCGACATTCTTTCACACGATTAGTTATTCAGCACTATCATTTGTATCTACTCCACGCGGGACCTCAGTTGCTTTTGGCCACCATCAGGTTGAAGTTTTGGCCGCTAGGAGGGCGAAATGTAGTCCGGCAAATCGTTCAAAAATGTCATACTTGCTTCAAATCGCGGCCAAAAACAATCGAACAGTTTATGGGAGAACTACCATCAGCACGTGTGACGGTATCACGCGCTTTCCAAAGAACGGGGGTGGATTATTTTGGACCCGTATATCTACGTACAGCACCACGGCGAAGTGCTGTAAAAGCTTATGTGGCCGTGTTCGTTTGCATGGTTACGAAGGCTGTTCATTTGGAGCTGGTGACAGATTTGTCAACAGAGAAATTCATTCAAGCGTTACGTAGATTTGTCGGAAGGAGGGGTAAGTGTACAGATTTGTACTCAGACAATGGCACCAATTTTGTCGGAGCCAGGAATCAGTTGAATGAATTGTTCAGTCTTCTCAAAAGTCCGAAACACAGAGAAGATTTAACGCGAGAATGTAGTAATGTTGGTATTTCATGGCATTTCAACCCCCCTAGTGCCCCTCATTTTGGCGGATTATGGGAGGCAGCCGTTCGTTCGGCGAAACAACACATTTTGAAGGTTGTTGGGGAACACCCAGTAACCGTTGAAGATTACACCACATTACTGGTACAGGTCGAAGCCTGTTTAAATTCGAGACCTCTTACCTCGCTATCGGATAACCCAGAGGATTTAGAACCATTGACTCCAGGCCATTTTCTGATTGGTGAGTCGCTACAATCTCTTCCCGATTCTGTGGACGAGAATATTCCAGATAACCGGTTGAAGCAATTCCAGCTTATGCAGAAAAGGCTGCGCCTCATTTGGAATCGTTGGCGTCGCGAATATTTAGCCCAACTACAAGCCCGCACGAAGCGTTGGAAACCTGCAGTTTCAATCAAGGAAAATAGTCTGGTTATAATAAAGGATGACAGAGTTTCACCATGTCGCTGGAAAATGGGCCGAATAGTTGAACTTCATCCAGGGGATGATGGAGTTGTTCGTGTCGTAACATTGAGAACAGATTCGGGTTTGAAAATTCGCCCTGTGGAGAAACTTTGTCTATTACCATGTTCTTATAACGAAGATTAATTTTCTGGGTTTAATGACTCGGAAGCTGAATTTATTATTTCGATGATATCAAAATGTCAGATTTGTCAGAAATCGTTTAGATATTGAGTCGGAAAAGTCCGAGAGACGTCTTTAAATCGAGTGATTTGTCGGAAATGTCCGAAAAGCGTCTTAACATAAAATCATTTGGTCGGAAAAGTCCGAAGTTATTGAGTACGATTAACGGTTAGTATTTATAAAAAATTGGCTTCAGAGTTCAGAAATTTCATTTCAGGGTGGGTGAGGATGTTTGGTAGTTGAGCATCACTGATATCAGATGCTAATTAAGGTCGATGCACTCTCGAAAACCGGTTTGGCTCAACTCCGTTCGACCCAGTCAAAACACCAGCTTCTGATACGGCAAAGGCTTTGTGAGGACCCCGTCACAACAAATCACCCACAAATCACCCTTTGTGAACACGGCCTGGGCATTGCTGCTGTTTGTTGTCTAATAGAACACAATAGCTGATGACCAGAGAAGCAAGAACAATCGAGAGATGGGAGTAAGCTGGTACGGTGTGATCGTGGTCGATCGCAATAGACAAAATCATCGCACGAGAGTGAGTTCCACCTCAGAAACCTCAACGAACAGCAAATAAAGCGGAGGATCTGAAGACCAGCCAGTCCAAATCCATATCGCACCCAGCTCACATCGAGCAATCGCCGGAATATCTCTATCCGTTTTGTTGCCTGCATATTGTAACGCTAATTTTAAGTAAAACAGTAATTATAAGTATTGTTCTAAGTTGAAGTGATCTGTTTTACTGCCTAGTCGGCATTTAATTATTTGAAACTCCAAACAATTGGAATATTCGGTTTATGCGGGAGGTAATTGATTGCTAGGCAGACTGGTGTTGCAACCGTGCTGGCGAAAACTACGATTGGGAAATCGATGTTGGGATAGGTCGGATCTAGAGCAACCTATCGGAGGATTTGCAACCAAGGTAATCAGGAACCTGTGCCCAACACAGCCATTTTATCAAACAGCCGTAGGGTCATTTAACCCGATAGGCCCATTTAGGAAACCTTTCCCCTATGATCCACCTCAAAACCCAATTTTATCAACTGGATCTTAAAAGTAGACTAAAATAATGTATCTTTTGTTCTAGAACTTTAGTTGTTAATCAATATTTCTATTTTTAAAACGTGAAAAACCTCGTGGGAAGGAAAGGGTTAAAATTATTCGAAAAATGGTTGTCAGTTTAAATTCTCATAGAGAGCTTGGATGAAAATAAAATGATATTTTTGATTGACAAAAAAAAAGTGTGATAATGAAATTTCGATCGGCTACTTTGTTTCGTCGACTTTGAAAAAGTATTCGAGAGTCAAAGAATCATAATTTGTGGAGATCGTTTGAAACAACATCAACATTTGTGCTGTCAACGAAACGCGTTGTTTTTATTTCGGCTTGAATTTTTTTCTCTCAGGGTCAGGGAAACAAATCGAACCGATCTGATAATGATAACTGGTTTATCACTTGTGTAACACACTGAACCCAAATTCACTCTTAAAATACACATGATTTTTCACTTAAAAACAAGAATCCAGTGATTTTCTTCCATTCAAGTGCGACATATACATTTCACTTGGCAGTCACTTAAATTTCAAGTGAATTCATCCACATTCACTTCAGGCGTCACTTGAATTTGAAGTGAGAAAAAATATTTACTTCCCCATCACTTGAATTTCAAGTGAATGTCGGGTTGTAATTGTGTTTATTTTCAGAGTTCAAAATGGCAAATTCTAAAGAGCAACGTTTAAAGCTTATGCTGGATTTGGATTTTCCCAATTCTTTAATAGGCGATTTTGGCGGTAGTTTGTGTTAAACGTGATGTAAGAAAAAGTTATTTAAAGGTGTTATCATGTTTCAGTTTCTGGGTTGAACCGGACAGATTTTCTGGTTTGCAGCAGGGAAGATTTAGAAGTCACACTATCCGCAGTAACCGATCTGCCTTGGAATAACGATGGAATTTTCCAATCAATAAATGTATGGCGAAAGCGTAATGTAAGTATTTGAAATCGAAGTGGTGTTCTATAAATGTTCTTTTATTTAAAAATGCAAGAGATAATCAACTAGAAACTTACTTAGAAATTCAGATAAATTTCACTCGAACGTCATAGTGTAATTCACTTGACCGGTCACTTAAGTGAATTCACTTGACCCATCACTTAAAATTCAAATGAAATTACGTATGGCGAGAATTTACTACAGATGTCACTTATATTTAAAGTGAAAATTATTTTGGGTGCACTTAGCGATAAATTTTAAAAACTGATGACTTCTCATCCCTTTCCAATGCCGATCAGGATAACTCGTTCGAACTTTGCTCTAGTGGGCATCAGATTTCTTGATGTGCGCCCCGTGCAATTGTTGGTGTTTTTGCTGGTGCGTCAATTTTTGATGGTGCGACCCGACCCGTACTCGGGTCGGCCCGGCACCTTGTGTGTCATAAGCAATTGTTGGTATTTTTTGTGGGTGCGTCTACCGATCGGGTCGGTCCGGCCCGGCACCTTGTATGTCATCAAGCAATTGTTGGTATTTTTGGTATTGTTTGTTCGTGCTCAGGGTTTAGTCAGAAAATCGTTTCATCCTTGAGCACCGTTGTAGAAATTGGGATGCATAATAAGAGACAATGAAAAATCACAATGCCTAAACGGTTTGACCATTGTTTGGCGTAATTCTAAACATTGTTATCTTATATTGAAGGGGAGATGTGATGATGTATCGGTATCTTTATGCACATTATCTGTGCTACTGTTATACCTTACCTTGATATATTGTGACATTGGTCATCATAATAAACAGACTAGAAAAGCGAACCACGCGTTATTATTGTACTCAAAGATAATATTACAATTACAAACATTCGCGGTACAAAATATGCACTAGTTATCCTGGATAAGATGTCTTTTAAAGTAAACCTTTTTTGTGACCGTTATACAAATTATTAAAGTTATAGAGTGGTAAGATTGCTGGCTTCAAAGGATTTAATTCCAATGCTCAGTAATTAAAGGGCTTCGACTAATTAATGTAGATCTTGGAACATATTCAAGATACGAATCCATGATATATAAGTGCTAAGTCTACTTACCTGATCCTCCTTTTAAATTTCTTAGAAACCCGTTACTCGAACTTCTAGAACTGCATGGATATTTGACGAATATCAGGAAAGAAATCTTAATTCTTGATGAAACATTCGTCGTTACATCTGCTTCGTGAACTGCTCTGCTGTTCACTTGACTTGAGAATCTTCAGAATCACTTTCTCTAACATATTCAACTAACTCACTGAAGCGTTAATAAAACATTCATCACTGGTTTCTCAAAACTTATTATCGCCTTTTTTCATTCAGTAATTTTACCGGTCGCGATATTTTAAACCTTTTTAATCTCACCAACACTGCCCTTATTGTGTTTCATCTTAACTTTTTTCATTCGAGTACGCCATTTTGGATGTGGTACAAGCTGGTTTTTTTGGCTACGTATTTAAAATCGGAAAATCGAATTAAAAGTGCCGAAAAATAAGTTAAAGTATAACTCGAATAGCGATCAATCAGTGGAAAGCGAAATTTCGTTTCGGAAAAGCCCAAAATCTTGAGAAAATCAAAAAGTTTGAGGCGATAAGGCTTATGTTAAGAGTGAGGTTAGAGTGATGGAAAGCGTCATGAAGATACCGGACCCACCGGATCCGGAGCAAACAGCAACTGGTGCGATCAAAAAATCAAAACTGGACTGGATAGATGAACTGGACAAAGATGCGGAACAGCCCACCGGAAGCAAAAAAAAGGAGTATGAAAATTTCAACTATGCAATCACAGATACTGGCCCATATCGAGTGTACTTTGAGTTGCGGAGAGGATCAACAACCGAAATCAAAAAGATCAACAAATTTGCATTAGGAAGCACACTACGTAAGATGAGTAATTACAAACACTGTATCACCGACATGAAATACGTAAGTAAACAAAAAATCATTGTTTTCTTAAGTAGCTATGCGAAAGCGAATCAGCTAGTAGTAGAGATGAATGTAGAGGGCTCGGAATATAAAGCTTATATCCCAAAACATTTAGTTTGTATTACGGGCATTGTAGCGGGCATTCCGACAAACATAGATCTTAATGAGTTGAAAGAGGACACCGAAAGCTTTGTTCCAATCGTAAGCATAGATCGAATGCATCGCGGAAAAGAAAAAGAGCCAATTAACAGACTGAGAATCACCTTTCGAGCACAACAACTTCCGGAATCCGTTAGGATTTTCGGTTGTCCCGCGAGAGTAAGACCGTTTACACCCACAATTATTTTATGCCACCGTTGTCTCAGATTTGGTCACAATACAAGTAATTGTAAAGGGACCAAACGCTGTGACAAATGCTCAGAGCGACACGAGCTTACCGAAAATTTTGAGAACTGCCAAAACCCAATTAAATGCGCTAATTGTAGGAATCCAGGACATAGATCAACAGACAACAACTGCCCAGAACGAAAAAGACAGCAGGATATTAAAATCCTAATGTCTAAACGTAATTGGACTTACGCAGAAGCACGGGAGCAAGTTTCAATGGTCAGCCAAAATTTGTATACACCTCTTCAAGATGCCACAGAATTTCCTACACCCACAGAAAGCTTCGCGAGTATGACGCGGAACAACTACAGATATAAGGACCCCCTGAGAGACCAATGGATGAAGACAAACCAAGAACGAAAGACTATCCAAGCAGCTGTAAAGTTATATCAGGATCAACCAACCTCATCATCATCGAAAGGGAAACGAGCCCGAGTTGAAAACTCTTCGTCGAAAACCATGGCTGAAAACATCACTGACCAGCGAAATAATATTGTTAGCAGCATCGAAAGTAACAATGTAGGTCTAGGTCTCCGCAACCCTTGGAACGTGGGAGACAAGGAACGGTACCAAAATGAGGTAAGAGAAGCCCAGGCAAAAATGGAACGTTCATTTCAGGAAAAAATGATTACATTTTATACGGAATTCATCGGCCTATTGGGGCCTCAAGATCAAGTCAGAGAACTGTTTAATAGTTGTACAAGAAGACATTTTAATTTGGCTAATTCGGTAGTAGGCAACCCAAAATAAATAAAAAGCAAAAACCAACCTATTGTGTCACCCCTTATCTTTTTAAAATACTAAAAATGGCTACGAACTACGGATTTAAGATTTTACAAGCGAACGTGCAGAGTTTGTATAAAAACAAAGCAGAAATCCAAAGGGTTTTAACGGGGGATGAGTTCGCAGCGGCCATCCTATCTGAAACATGGACCAATGAACTGCTAGAAGGAACAAATAAATATAATATTACTGGCTATCACTTTGTGCCACAATCTAGGGAAGATAACTATGGTGGATCAGGGATTCTGTTGAAGAATTGCTACAGCTACTCTAAACTTACCACACCTCCAAATCTCTCACAATCAACACAGGTAGTAAGCATAAAAATCAATAAACTGGATTTAATTCTTTGTTCTGTATATATCAGCCCTTCGATCTCCTTAGCAGAGTTCGAGCTCGATGCTCAGGCAATTCTTTCTAGTCTTGACCAATACCAAAAAGTTATAGTAGGGGGCGATTTTAACGCCCACCACGTTGAATGGGGAGACGATAACTGTGACTCTAAAGGAGAAAAATTGCTAAATGCCATCAACTGCAGTAGGTTCCTGATAACAAATGACGGAAGTAAGACATATATTCCCCTCCAAATAAACAAGAGCTCATCTGCAATAGATGTTACAATGTGTTCGACTAACATGATAAACCGTGTAACATGGAGAGTTTTAGATTACAGCATTGCTAGCGATCATATGTGTATAGAAATAGACTGGTTGATCGAACTACCTGCCCAGAAACATTTTTACCATAACAAATCCAAGATAGCCAAGCAATTATCTGAACTTAATGCCTCTGAAATAGATACGGTCAGTGATCTGTTAAATAACGTAAAGAAAATACACAAACAAAATCGCATGAAATGCAAAAAGACCCCCAAATTCTGGTGGTCAGACAGTATTGACGAGGCGTGGAAAGAAAAAACATCAGCCAGAAGAGAGTATAATAGAATATCATCCCCAGAAAATCTAATTGAATTTAAAAAGAAAGCTGCTATTTTTCAAAAGAAAAAGAGAGAGGAAATCAGGAAAAAATTTGATGAGTTTCCAAACGAGATTGGTCCGTTTACAAGTTCAAAGGAACTTTGGTTGAAAGTTAGTAGATTAACAGGAAAACGTTTCTTCAAGAAAGAGAATAATTTTCTGAAAGATGATGAAAACTTGGTAGAACAGTTTTTGGACACTCATTTTGGGCCTCACGATCCACAAATAATACATAGCCCTACACACGTCGCCCAAGACAATTTACTAGAAAAGGAAAACTGGCACAGGATTCTTAGTAAAAAGAAAAAAACATCGGCTCCAGGAGAAGATAATCTCTCCTACGATCTTTTGGCTCATCTTAACACTGAGGTCAGGGACAAGTTAATATTCCTATTAAATGATATGTGGAGAAAAGGTGTCATTGATAACAACCTGAAAATTATCAAAGTCATAGCGATTCCTAAGCCTGGTCGAGATCAGAACACCATAGCAGGGAAAAGACCTATCTCTCTCGTTCCAGCAATCACAAAAATTGCAAACTCAGCAGTGTTAGAACGTCTACAAAGATTCCTAGATGAAAAACAGCTTCTACCCTAAAGAATTAGGCAGAGCATTTACAAAAAGATGTGTTTATTCAGTAATGGATAGAGTGGAAGTGAAAATTTTAACTGAGACTAAAGTCAATGATTACTGCGATTACTGTTTGTCAGTAACTAAGCACGTAGCTGATGGTTGCTATACTTAACATCCCCGCTCAACCAGATAAGCTCAGCTTGGATCGCAGCTTCTCGAAAGGTCCTTTCGCCAGTCCTTTGGTAAATATATCCGCAATTTGATCCGTTGTAGGTACGTAGATAATTTTGAAGAATCCATCTTGAAGCTTCTCACGAATGAAGTGAAAACGGATGTCAACATGCTTCATTCGCTTGTGTTCCTTCGGTTCCTCCGATATTCGAATGCAAGATTGGTTATCTTCGAACATCGGAACGGGCTTGATGATCTTGATATCCAGTTCCAGCAACAAGTTCCGTAACCAAATACCTTCGCAGATTGCATAGCTCAGCGAAATGTATTCGGCCTCTGTTGACGATAATGCCACACAATTCTGTTTTCGGGTCATCCAGGAAACGGTACTGCCAAAAACTTTGAACACGTTCCCAGATATCGATTTTCTGTCTTCCAGGTTTCCCCAGTCAGCATCGGCATATCCTCGCAAAGGTTCGCCATCGTCCGACCGTTGGTACTCCAATCCATAGTTCACCGTTTGCTTTAGATACCGCAAAACCCGTTTTAGATTACTCCAGTGTACATCGGTAGGAGCTGATTGGAATCTGCTGAAGTAATTCACAGCTGCGCTGATGTCTGGTCTTGAAGCCAAAGCCAAATAGGTCAAACAACCGATCAGTTCCCGAAACGGCTGCTGGGTCAATTCCTCAACACTTCGGGTCTTCAATTTTAGGTTTGGTTCCAATGGAGTTGCGCATGGTTTGCAATCTGCCATTTTGAATCTGCTTAGCAGGTTCACGACGTATTTCGGTTGACTAATCTTCATTCGACCACGCGTCTGATCGTAATCCACCTTCAGCCCGAGAAAATGCTTTATCGGACCCATGTCCGACATTTCAAAACGCGTAGACAGTTTGGATTTGATGTCCACGACTTCCTCTCGACTGTTTGAGACCAACAAAATGTCATCCACGTACAGCAGCAAATAGACAACATTCGTTTTGTCTTTCTTCGTGTAGAGACAGGTGTCGATCTTCGAACGTTGGAATCCTATTTGAAGCGCAAATTTGTTGAACTCCTCGTTCCAACTCCTCGGTGCTTGTTTTAGCCCATACAAGGACTTCCTCAACCGACAGACGAGATGCGGTCCTCCCCGCTCAAATTCAACAGGCTGACGCATGAAAATTTCTTCCTTCAGGATGCCGTTAAGGAACGCCGTCTTGACATCCATTTGGTGCACATGATGTCCCATTTGATTTGCAACCGCCAACAGCACTCTGAGGGTTGCAATTTTCGCCACAGGAGCATATGTCTCGTCGTAGTCGAAGCCTTTCCTCTGCGAAAAACCTTTGGCCACCAGCCTCGCCTTGTATCGGTCAACATTACCAGCCTCGTCACGCTTGATTCGGAAAACCCACTTGCATTCCACCAGATTCTTTCCGGCAGGCTTCGGAACAAGCTCCCATGTTTCGTTCTTGCTCAAGGATTGCATCTCACTATCGATCGCCTTCTTCCAATCGTCCCAATCGTCACGCTTCTTCAATTCAGCGATCGTCGTCGGAATGTTTTCCACATACGCTTCTGCATTAAGCGCATACGCCAGAATCGAACCATCACTCGCCATCGGGGAACCTGACAAATAAGTACCAGCAGTATTGGCTCCAAAATTGGTAATGAAATCTTTCAACTTACCAGGGAGCGTGCGCTCCCGACCGCTGCGCCTCGTTGACACTTCTGTAGAACAGTTGTCACGTTCTTGGTGCGGTGGGAGCGCGAAGTCTGGATCGCTGTCTTCGTCATCGGTCATGCAATCGGAATCAGTCGTCATTTCCGGTTGCATCGCATCAGCACATTGATCCGATTCGTCCACACCAGGCTCGCTCGACACCTCAAGGATTTCCGGTTCATGTGTTTCTCCACGCCTTGGAAAAACATTATCTGGGCTTGATTCTGGTCCATCACTGGGCTTGACGTTATCTTCAGTAGCAGGTTCAACATAACGGTAAGATTTTTGAATCACACTGGACCATTTCAGATTTTCGTCGAAAATCACATCTCTTGAGATGAACAGCTTGCGTTTCCTTGGATCCCAAATTCGATAGCCATTGGGAGCGAACCCAACCATTACGTTTTTCTCCGTCTTGCTGTCCAACTTGTGTCGTTTTCCTTTCGGCACCCAAGTGTACGCCACCGAACCAAAAACACGCATTTTGTCGACCTCAGGTTTCCGATCATACCAAATTTCATACGGTGTTTTCTTGCAGTTCACAGAAGACGTAGGACTTCGGTTCAGGATGTAGGCAGCCGAACTCACCGCCTCACCCCACATTTCCTTCGGCAAGCCAGCTTCCTGCAACATCGATCTCGCTCTCTCCAACAACGTGCGGTTCATCCGCTCAGCTGCTCCATTCTGTTGCGGACTGTACGGTGCGGTTGGCTCCAGTTGAATCCCTTCGGTGCGGCAAAAATTCTTGAAGGAAGCGGACATATACTCCCCACCGTTGTCGCATCGAAGACGGGAAATTTTCGTCCCGAAATATGCCGTTGCTGCTGCCTTGTACTCCTTGAACTTTTCCAGCACTTCATCCTTCGTCGCTATTGGATACACCACCGTAAAATGGCTAAAATCTTCGATGAACGTGACAAAATAACGTTTGCCATCCCACGTTTTCGGATTGAACGGCCCACAAACGTCGGAGTGTATCAATTCTAGTAGACGTGTTGATCGCTTACCACTGCTCACCGGAAACGGATGTCTCGTCTGCTTTCCACTGAGGCAGACCTCGCAAACCGTACCACCAGGCCATTTTGGGATTTCGGATTTCGTTTCAACCATGCCGTACTGCCAAAGTTTCTTTATATTTGCCTCGCCAAGATGTCCAAACCTTCGATGCCATAAATCGTACTCGTTTTTACTTGTTACCATGGCATTCCCTTCCGATTTAATTTCGCGTAGGCTCATATCCAAGCTGTACAACTGGCCCAACCTTCGTCCCACGCAAATGATTTCGCCATCCAGTTCGATCGTCACATTTCCAGCCGCAATTTTCAACACCATTCCAGCGTCCTCCAACCTACGCACCGAGAATAGATTGCACTGCAGACCAGGAACATACAGCACTTCCTTTACTGTACCCGGTTTCTTCACGCCGTCGACAATCATATTGACACGTACTGTTCCAGCCGATTCAGCAACCAACGTCTCACCACACTTGGCTACAGCGATGTGAATCTTGTTCTTCAATGGATGAAGCTCTTCGAAAAAAAACTTGTCGTTGACCATGTGGTCCGTTGCTCCTGAGTCAAGAAACCAGGAAAACTTTTTCGTCGACTTGCTAGGAGCTAAGAGTGCCGTTGCGTTGCCCGTGGTTACCAGAAAACAAATTTCTTTTTCAGCCGCCATTTTTGCACCACCTTTCGATTTCTTTCCGGACTTCCAGGCAAACTTGGGGTTCTTCTCGACGGATTTTCCAGCCTTTTCCGCTTCGGGGCAGTCAACTCGCCTATGACCGTACTTCCCACAGCCGAAACATTTGAATCCTCGGAATTTTCCAGCAAACGCAGATTCGACAGCAACATCACCTTGGTTCGACCGTTTCACCTGCTCGTCCAAAAGCCGTTTCTTAACATATGCCATCGTCAGTTGTTCCGGTTGAATCGTTTCCACCGCTGTGATCAGAGCCTCGTAGGATTTTGGAAGTGAGAGCAAAAACTGACAAACGACGTCTTCTTCTTCCAAATTCACTCCAGTCGCTCGCAGCTCTCGTAGAACCTTCTCGAACTTCAGCAACTGGAAATTTCGTGTCGAGGTGCTGATGGAGGATAGAGGGCTGCTGCATTGTTTGACGGATGCCATAGAGGATGAAGTTCGTGCCGTCAAACAGCCACAACTTTTCTTCGCTCATCTTGCTGACCACGTTCTACTTCCGGAACAAAACTAAGAACTACTTCCTTTTACTCTGGGCCCATAACCTAAAGAATTAGGCAGAGCATTTACAAAAAGATGTGTTTATTCAGTAATGGATAGAGTGGAAGTGAAAATTTTAACTGAGACTAAAGTCAATGATTACTGCGATTACTGTTTGTCAGTAACTAAGCACGTAGCTGATGGTTGCTATACTTAACATACCCGACACCTCATTTGGTTTTCGAAAACATCTTTCCACCAACACATGTGTCAATTTTGCGCTCAACTGGATAAAACAAAGCAAACGTTTGAATTTCCTAACAGCGTTGATCTGTTTAGATCTCTCAAATGCCTTCAACGCGGTCCGTATTGAAAAACTCGAAGAAATCCTAGTGAATGTAAAGTTCTATAATTGATTTATGAGTTTATAATTTAAGGAAACTAAATTAAACACGTGGTGTGATATTATTGAAATAGAGGCGTTCTACGCAACACTATGTGATTAGGTTGAAAGTCACAAAACGAATGACCTAGTCTTTTATTCCATCTTATATCCGGAGCTTGTGCCTTTGTGCACATTCTCACTCTCTCCCACTTGGGGTTGTTCATGACTATTCGAAAAGCACTTTGCTATACACTACAACTTCTCCTTCCTTTCGAGAACTAAGTCAACCTATTTGATTATTAATAATTTCGAAAGTTTGGTTACAAACTAATCAATTCATATTTTAAATTATTTCGTTTTGCTTTAAGATCTATATTCGAGTGCATGATTCATGCTTACAAATTCATTAAACAAAATTTATATGTTACCAGCTTTTTTTCTCGAACACTAATAATAAATGTAGTCATGTAGCTTTTTTCTTTTCGATGATCTTTTGGATCTTCTAAGTTTTTCATTGCTATTGGATATTCTATCCTCTTCATTCTCCTCCCCCGCGAACATAAAAGAATCTGCTGCGAACCCATAAAAATCCTCAGATTCACTGTTGTCGTCTGGTTCTCTTCTCCGTTTATTGCTACTGCCGCTTGAAAAAGGTGATAAAACATGGTGCGTTGCTTCAAAACTGGCTTGTTCAAAATCGTTTGTGGTATCTGCAGGCAAAATTGTTGATCCATGTGGAAAAGAACGACGGTTTTTTCTACGAGCGTTATCCGTAAGCTTAAGCTGACGCTTGTGTGCTAAAATCGTTCTGCCACCCAGTGACACCTGTGAAATAGTTTGAGAAATCCATTTTAAAAATGTGACAGGAAGATATCGTCTTAAATCAGTTTTGTTCGGATTAATATAAAAAATCAGGTCTTTATTTTTCACACTCAGAAAAGGATCTCTCAGTCTTTGAGGTGAGGTGTTCCGCTGTTGAGATAAATCATCATTAGATGTTGTCAAATTGTTTTTAAAACTTTTCTTAGGGTTTATAAGATCCAACAACCCTTTAGGTTTGTATTTCAGTAGACGTTCTGAAGGAAAACTATAGTCCGTATTTAAACAGGTATTCCTGTAGTTGAACAAGAATAGGTACATTTGCTCATCCACATCAAGCTTTTTTATATTAGGGTCCAAAAGAAATTTTTTAAGAACATTTTTTACTAAACGGACCATTCGTTCCGCCTGGCCGTTGCTTTCTGGATGATATGGTGGACTTTTCATCATTATTATGCCTTGCCTTTCAAAAAATTTGATGAATTGTTCAGAGTTAAAAGGTGGTCCACCATCCGTGACTATGACATCTGGGAAACCATATCTGGCAAAAACATCAAAAAATACTTTTATGACTTTTTTACTTTCTGTACCATTTTTCATATTTTCTAGCTCAATCCATTTACTAAAACTGTCGACAATCAATAAATACATTTTACCTTGGAGGTAAAAGAAATCCGCATGAATCCGTGAAAATGGTTTGTTTGTTGGTATCCATTTTGAATATTGAGCAATCGTTTTAGTTGGAGTATTTAATTTGCATATTCTACAGTCTTTAACAAATTTTTCAATATCTTTATTGATACCCAACCAGTACACGGTTCTTCTAGCCATTTTTTTTCATTTTGTTAATGCCGGAATGATTCATATGTAATAAGTCCAAAATTTTCGATGTCATAGTTTTCGGAATAATAACTCTATCCTGAAACAAAACGCATCCTTCTACTTCTTCCAGTTCTTGGTTCATTGAAAAAATATCTCGATAGTGTTTGTGGATACGTTTAGGCCAACCTCTTTTAAGAAATTCTATAATTTGTTGTATAAAAACATCCTTACTTGAGGCGTAAGCGATTTCTTTATAATCAATCGGGAATTCATCAGTGAAGTTTAGATTTTTAATAAAATTTTTATCCAAATCTTTGGGTACTTTTTCGTCAAGTGGGAACCTAGAGCAAAAATCTGCATTGCCTAATTTAGAAGCTGGTCTATAATAAATTTCAAAATCATATATAGACAATTCTAAAATATACCTTTGAAGCCGGGTAACTGAAATTGAATTACGACCTTCTTTGCCTAAAATTCCAATAAGCGGCTTGTGATCAGTATAGATCGTAAACTTTTGGCCGTACAAATATTTGTGGAATTTCTTCACTGTACTTACAACAGCGAGGGCTTCTAAATGTAAAATTGGGTATTTCCGTTGTGCTTCATTTAGCGAAAAAGATGCGAAAGAAATAGGTCGTTCTTCTCCAGAAATTTCATGAGCTAAAACTCCTCCTAAGCCATAAATACACGCGTCTGTTACTACCACAACAGGTTTATCTGGATCAAAATATTCAAGCAAATTCGGTTTCAAAAGCAACTGTTTGCATTCCTCGAAAACTCTGTTACATTCCTCTGTCCAAATATATTTTACTTCTTTTTTTAATAATTTATAAAGACAATTCACCCGAGTGGACATATTTGGTATAAACTTCGAATAATACGAAAGTAAACCAAGAAACGCTTTTAACTCAGAGATATTTTGAGGACATTTCGCTTCCTGAATTGTCTTTACTTTTTCTGGACAAGGAAGTAAACCGTTTTCGGTCAAAACATGACCCAAGTAAGGTAAAGTAGAAACAAAGAATTTGCATTTTTTTAGATTAACTTTTATATTAGCCTTAGCCAATCTTTCCAAGGCTAGAAAAAGGTTACGTTTACATTCTTTCAAAGTTTTTCCAGAAATAAGCACATCGTCTAAATAGCATACTACATTTTCAAGTCCTTTCAGAACTTCGTCCATAACTTTTTGAAAAATTTGAGCAGAAGACGATGCGCCTTGTGGTAATCTCTTATAAACATATAATCCTTTAATTGTATTTATTATCATTATTTTCCTCGATCTTTTTGATAATAAAAGTTGCGTGTAAGCACCTGCAAGATCCAAAGAACAAAAAAATTTGGCTCCCGAAAGAGTAGCAAATAAATCTTGTGGCAAAGGTAAAGGATACGTGTTGGTTACCAAAACTTTGTTGATCGAGACTTTACAGTCGATAACCAAACGTATATTTTGATCCTTTTTTATCACCACGACAACTGGAGATGCCCATTCACTGGCATCGATCGGTTCAATAATACCATCTTTCTCTAAATTATCTAAATAGTCAATAACTTTTTGTTTAAGTCTGAGAGGCACGTCATACGCTTTTCTGAATATTGGAGTATTATCCTTTAAAACAAAATCTCCCTCAAATCCCTTAATAGGATTAGAAAAATCCTCGTCAAATACTGTAGGGAACTTACTCATAATATCATCCATTGCTTCCTCCTCCTTGACTGCATGAACTGAATCATTTGACGGTTTGGTAAATGTCTTTCTCCAGCCTGTATAGAAAACGTCCAACCAAGTACGACCTAACAAAGGAACAAAATCATTGCTGCATTGCAAAATAACTAGTGATAACTTCTGTTGATTTCCATTCAACTGCACGTTCACATCTGTTTTTCCTAGAATATTCAGTCGTTTGCCATCTATTACTACCAAACGTTTATTACACGATTTAACTTTCAAATGTCCAAAATTTCTGTTAAATTGTTGTTCGGATATCACACTTTCAGCCGAACCACAATCTATTTCCATCTTCATTCGCTTCCTTTCTATAATGGTATCTACATAGCATGGCTCATTTATTTTGTGAACCGAAGAAATCATCATGCAGTCTAAATCGTTATCACTATCAGACTCTAGATCCTTTTTTAATCTCTTAAAAAGTCCGGATGAACTTGGTTGTGGCAAAGCAACATTATTCACACTTGATCTTTGTTGTCGAGGGCTTCTGTTCTTTAGTCGATAACAGTATTTCTTGGTATGACCTGTTTTATTGCAAAAGGTACATCGATAAATGGGTCTATTATCAGAGTAATTGTCGTTTTTAGTATCGTGTCTACGAAAAGTTACTGCCCGATTCCTACTATTACTCCAGCTTCGTGACCTAGATCGATGTCTAACCGGAGACCGAACTGAACGTCTTCCAAGCCTATTGATCAAACTGTCACGTCTTGTTGAATTAGTATTTACCGATTGAGTCCGATTCCAAGCTAGTTCCTGGTTTATTATCATCTTCTCAGCTTTGCTAGCCGTTAAATTTTCCTCGTTAAAAAGTTTTCTTCTTAAATTTTCATCTTTAACTCCAATTACCAGCACAGTTCAGCCAAAAATTTTACGGCTAAAACAAAATCCATGTTGCTCTCGCTTTCACCCTGTCTGCGAGTCCAAAATTTATCGCTATTTACGACTTCATTCGTGTCTTGATCATAGCTTTTAGTTAATTCTTGTTTTAATTCTGTATATGAAATATCTCTTACATTTCTACCCGGAAATAAAAGTTTTATTTTGGAGTAAACCTCCTGTCCACAAACCGCTAAAAATGATGCCTTATATTGGTCCTCAGAATATTGGTTGTGGATAAAAATCCATTCTAATTGCTCGATATACTGAGCGAATGGAACTGACCCGGGAATGTAAGGTTCCATTGTAGTAGTTAAAGGCATTCTGAATATAAAAATGTGTTCAAATAAACCCAGCAATAATAACGTTCAAATAAAAAGAAAAGAAAACAAAACAAAAAATAAATTAAAAAAAATATTAGAATGTCTCGTATTTTGACAATTTAATAAAATGATAAAATGTATCAAAAACAATGAGTAAAAATCAACATACCTGATACACCAAAATATTTCCGGATCACCAAAATATTTCCAAAGCTGAGGAAAAAAAAATCCTAACAGTAGCAATGGCAATCACCGAAAACAGCAAGCAGTAGCAACAACAAATATCAGCAGCAAAAAAAAAATGGGGCAGCAGCAGCAACAGATGAAACAGCAGGAGCAGCAAATGGAGCAGCAGCGGTGAATTTCGATGTACAACAGCAACCAGTAAAACGCAAATAACAAGTTATTTGAAACGCTCTTGGCTACACCACTAACAGCAACCTTCAGCAAGGCCCGTAATTTGCGAACTTCCGATGGATTCAAAACGCTCAGCTTTGTGTTCAATGTGAACAAAATTTGGAAGAAATTTTTCGTTTCGGCTATTCTATTCAGCTGATCACACCACAACACTACCGTCTCACTTGTAGTTCACTTATGACAATTCGACTGAGTGATGATGGTGAGTTGAGGGATACCAAGTGAGATGTCAAATTATCTTTCTTCTCACCGTTTACTGCAGTGCGGCAAATTTTACTAAAATGAACCAACTTCCAAAATGAACACTTTCTGAAATGAAGAAGATTAAGAAAAATATGAGTTTCATGGACAAAAGATAGTAAAATACAATAAAATGGCGTGTTAGCCAAAAAAATGTGCTCCTTCAGAAATTAATGTAAAAAAATTACAACAAAAATGCTGGATTTCTCGAAATAAACTTTTACACCTCCTTTACAAACTGAACATATCAACATCAATGCAATAAAAATTGTAAAAGACGATCTAGTAAAAGGTGTTTAATAACCACTACCAGCGTCAGTAAAAAAAACGGTAACTCCGTCACAATTTTTATATTTGCATAAACCACAACTTACTAAATTTTTTTTTTACAATTTTACTTTGACACTATGCTGAATTTGAGATTTTATCCCACTCGTCGCCAGTTGTAAAGTTCTATAATTGATTTATGAGTTTATAATTTAAGGAAACTAAATTAAACACGTGGTGTGATATTATTGAAATAGAGGCGTTCTACGCAACACTATGTGATTAGGTTGAAAGTCACAAAACGAATGACCTAGTCTTTTATTCCATCTTATATCCGGAGCTTGTGCCTTTGTGCACATTCTCACTCTCTCCCACTTGGGGTTGTTCATGACTATTCGAAAAGCACTTTGCTATACACTACAGTGAAGATCGGAGTCCCACCGGATGTTCTAATGTGGACAATTTCATTTCTACAAAACCGTCAAGTAATGTTCCATATGAGCACTAAGACGATTTCCCGAACTATTAACAACGGGCTTCCCCAGGGAGACGTTTTGTCCCCTACCCTGTTTAATATATACACAATTGATCTTCACCGAAAAGTTGACACAGATACAATGTTGGTACAATACGCCGATGACTTCGGTATTTTAATTCGGGGAAAAGACATCAACGCACTTAATGCCCTGGGACAAACATACTTGGATTTTTTCACCAGCACAGCTGATACGTTAAACTTTTCCATCAACCCAGATAAAACAAAAACCATATTCTTCCAACGGGGTACTAAAGAACTGGACTTCTTTATTAATAATACCAGGCTAGAAAACGTTAGAAGCCACAAATACCTTGGAGTAACCTTCGACCGTTCGCTCAATTTTGGAATACATGTCAAACAGCTTAGAACAAAGGTACAGGATCGACTCAACATGATCAAGGTCCTCAGTGGGGTCAAAAGCGGAACTCATCCACAAGCGATGATAAAAATTCATATGGCTCTGTTTCGAGGCACCTTGGAACAAAATAGCTCCGTGTACAATAATGCAAGTGTAACAAACAGGAAATTACTTGAGGTGGTTAACAACCAATGCTTAAGAAAAGTCATTGGGGCGACAAAGTCTACCCCGAGAAACGTATTAGTTGCTCTCAGTGGACAAGAACCAGTTGGGCTGAGGCAAGAGTTTGTAACAACTAAGGAAATCAGCAGACATTTCTCGAGGAACAATGTAGTGGCAGAGCAATTAAGAAGCGTACGGTTACCTGAAGATAGAAGTAGTTGGCACAAGTTCTCATACCTAGAACAGATCTATTGGCAGAACAAGGCAATACTCGATCGAGTACAACCGGTGATCCGTCTGAGCATTCGACAAGAAGTCGATATTTCATCCGACTTGGAAGGTCTTACAACAGCAAAGCAAAATACAAATCCAGCACGAGCTAAACAATTGGCACTTTTTATCATGAACGGAAGAAACAGAGGACGAGGTCGTATATATACAGATGCGTCGAAGGATGGAACAAAATGTTCGATAGGTGTGTACTTCGAAACGACCGGACAAAGGCTGTTCGCGTCCCTGAGCATGGAGACAAGCATCACATCAGCCGAGCTGATAGCTATAAAAGAAGCTACACGAATTATTGAAGAAAACTCACTATCTCACTCTGTTATATACACCGATTCAAAAGCATCATGCTTGATGCTACAATCTGCACAAGATAACAGATATGACGAAAGCATCCTGATCGAAATCCTAAGAACATGCTCCTCATACAATGTCGCGATACAATGGATTCCCAGTCACGTTTCCATCACAGGCAACGAAATCGCAGACGGTCTGGCCAAACATGGATTGCATTCGGACTACGTTTACGAAAATAATCTTATGCTCAAAGACAGTATATTCTTGTTTAAAAGATCACTAAACGAAAAAACAGATAGGTGGTACAGTAATTACTCTACAGATAAGGGAAAAAGCTTCTACTACATACAACCCGCATTCTCAAAAGTCCCGTGGTTCTTCGGAAAAGACATGAGTGGCCGGGACATCCGGCTCCTGAACAGATTAATGGCTGCACATGAGTACTCCAAATACTGGCTGGCGAAAATGAGAATCCTAGATAACGCTAATTGCGACTCCTGTTTAACACCAGAAACGGCTAATCACACAATCATGGAATGCCCTCTTTTTAACACACTGAGAAGGCAGTATGATTTCCATGGCAAATATACTAACCTTCAAGAGCTATTTAAATCAAATAACATCGAACACTACAAGGAAATAGTAGAATTTGCACGCAATGCAAAGTTAAATTACTAAGTCATTGTGACTAAATGAAAACAGGGCATATAGTCTTTGCCACTAGCCCTTCCCCCTTTGGACTGGCCCGGAAAACGGTGCGCAGTCCAAAAGTAGAAAGAAGAAGAAGAAGAAGAATCTTAACTTTTTGGGGACTTTCGTAACACCAGAGATCCAATAACTAAACCCTCTCTCCCTTCACTCCCAAAACCCAGCGCTATGATCACAAAATAGTGGCAACAGCAAGAAACCAACAAAAATTTATTGGCTTCGCCAGACTGCCGAAGTACAAGCGAATTGAGTGTGAATGACACCAAGTGTGCGAGACGGCTGTCAGCCGTCCCGCGTCTTCTGCTGGATCTATTTCAACATTCGATGTTTCATTACGGTACTGTAGAAGTGCTGAAGAAGCTCGACAAATACACTTTCGGGATACTTTAGAAGTATTTCATTCTTCTGAAAATACCATTTTCCATCCTATATTCACATAAATTGATCACGTGATTCCTGATTTTTCTTTATGTGATAATGCTTCCGATTTTCTCACATTTCCCAATCGATTACAGCTTTTCTTAGGAGAAACCATTTAGCACTTATTGGCTGTCATCACTATACGGTCGCATGAGCTTCCCTGTTTGCTTACTTTTTACGGTTGATGAATTCCAGATCATGATCTGCCTTCGCCTTTCCCAACCAAACTATTTCCGTTTCACATTCACGTTTATCCCGAGGAAATTACACTTGAACAAATCAAAATTTGAATTGTACTACAATCCAGTTTTGTTCACCTACTCAAACCGTGACATCCGGCGCCTTATCTTACTGGCAGTGCAGCTATATACGACCTAAAGTTAATGAAAGAAAAAAAAAGATTATTAATTGGATGTTCAACTATTTTAACAATTTTTAATCTGAAGTCTTATTCTTGTCTTGTCTTGTTTAAGGTTGAACTTTTATTTAAAGTAAAGTTTACATCGAAATTTTTCAACCCAATATTGATCTTTCAGGAGGACCGTTCGCAATCGAACTCGATGAGAGGGACCAAGCTGAAGTGGTGATAAAATCGGCCAAAGAGAGGCTTCGCGACAAGGTTTTTGTGCCACGCAATTCTCTACTGACCGATCTGTATCAGGTGTCACACTTCAACACCATCTATCACATTTTTATCGCATTTTTGGTGATCCTTGTCCTGCACACGCTGGTCTACGACTTTGTCGAAAGTGGCAGGTTTGAGAGAAATGATGATTGTTCGAGTTTGAATCAGTTGTAGGAGTTTTTTTTTTTCATTTTAGAATCAATTTAGGATTGGGACCCATTACTGCTGGTTTCGGCAAATTTCACTATGCGAGCTTGATATGGTTTTCAATGCTGTTTTCCACGCTAGGTGCTTACGCAGTGTTTGGAATTTGGGTCCGAATGAGAAGAACCTTCAGGAAGGGTAAGTATAAGTTCTCAAACTAATTAATTAAGGTACAAATTCACGTGATTTAATTTCTCACACAGCTCATCTGAACCGACTCTGGAACATCGGGGGATTTACGAGTTTCGTTTTGTATCAGTGCATTTTCATGGCGCTAGTTATTCAGGTCCTTTTGAGACTGGATCTGCCTCCCGCATCTTCGGTTGTAGTTTTGGCGGAAATGACTCGTTTTATTATGAAATTCCATGCATTCGTGCGCAGTAACATGCGTCGCTTATCGGATATCGATAAAATTCTGAAAGCAACTAACCAAGCCCAGCCAAATCACTCCGAGGCAAAACTTGAATTATCGTTTTCACACTACATCTACTTCCTGTTCGTTCCTGTTCTAGTTTATAGAGACGAGTATCCTCGAACGGAACGTATTCGATGGTCTGTAGTGTTCCAACACGTACTCGAAATTGTTGGAATAATTTTCTACATCAGCTTTTTATTG